>NC_034431.1:3692153-3701893 GCF_002078875.1 Numida meleagris | reverse complement strand
GCCGCGCTCGGGCCCGCCGGCAGGTACGGGGCGCGGGGGATCGCGGGGGGCGGGCAGGGTGGGAGCGGGGAACGGGCGGGCGGCACCCGAGCGTAGGGCCCCGGTACGGCGATCTACCCTGGGGGGGCCTGCGGGGGGGAAGAAGCTCGCCCCACGCGCTGCGGAGCCCCCATAGGATCCGCTTCGCCGCCTGTGCCTCCTCCTGCAACAGGCGTAGAGCCCCGGCTGCATCCCCACAGCGTACCCCCCCGTGCTTTCAGCAGCACGCAGGACCCCAGCCGCAGCACTTCGGGGTCCCACGCCAACCTAAAACGCCGCTGGTGTCCGCAGAGCCCCGTGTCCAACACGCGGCTCCTGGAGGAGGACTGGCCCCACGACGACATCCCTCTGCCTCCCCCATCGTGCCCCACCACGGCAGCCTCCTGCCCCTCACCTCGCCCTCAACGCACGGGCACGAGCAACGCAGCCCCGCTGCTCTGCATCCTGCTCCCCTGCATCCCCTGACCCAGCACAGCTTGTCCCTTGTGCCATGGGCTCGCAACCCTGCTGGCCTCCCCCTCCCGCCCCCCTCCACCCCTGAGGACAGCGCTGCCTCCCACCCCACACACCCATTCCCCGCAAACCCAGAGCCCCCCGCTCCTCTCCTCACACAAAACAGCTCCACTCCCTCCTCCCCCTGCCTGCCCCACTTTTCCATCTCCTGGCCCAGCCACACCTGACAGCTCACAGACACCCCACACCCCTATAAAGCGCACCTCCCTGCACGGCCTCTGCCCAGAACACCCAGCAAGTGCTCCCCTCCGTCCCTCTCCCCCCCAGACCCACCATGGACCTGGTGCTGGAGGCCGCTGACCACCACCTGCTCACTCCCTACGTGTACCCTGCGGGCTGGGCTGAGGACGAGCCCTGCCGCCAGCTGCTCAGCCTCTTCGTCATCACCAACCTCGGGGCGCTCGCCCTCTACCTGCTCTTCGGCACCCTCAGCTACTACTTCATCTTCGACCATGAGCTCAAGAAGCACCCCCAGTTCCTAGAGGTGGGTACCACGGCTGCACGCGCCCCGCTCCCTCCCCAGCGCGTCCCAGATCTGCTGGCATTCCTTTGCCACCCATCCCCTCCAAGAGCAGCCTGACTCTCCCTGATGGAATGTAACAGGGCAGGACTGACCCCCAGCCAGGGTCTGTCTGCTCTCAGGACAATCTCCTCACCTGTTGCCACCCTGAGACTGCCCCAGTCTTACTGGGGGAACACAGGGTGCTGTTTTTTCCCCCCCATACCCAGGCTCTCCCCAGGGATGGTGGCACCTGCCCCAGGCCCCTCTGCAGGCCTGAAGGCCCCATTTCTACCATGCACCTCACAGTTCCCTCTAATCCAGTCCTTCTCCCTCCCATCCCTGCTGTCCCCACACCCTCCCATCCACAGCACAGCCACCCCACAGACAATGCCCCTCACATCCTACACCCTAACCCCCCACTTCTCCAGACCACCTCACTCCAGCCTTGGGGCCCTGTCCCACTCCAGCAGCCCTACACATGCATTACCCAGACCTGGGCCTGCTCCCTCCCAGCCCTGTGTTCACAGGTGCCTCAGGGCCCCGATACGACCCTTAACTTCCAACACCCAAGGCCTGTGGCTCTTCCTTCTACCACAGGCACCAAGCCCAGGCTGCTGCCAGCACCCACAGTGCTGGGCCTGGCGGTGACTGTGAAGCTGATGACAGGCAAGTGCCCCTCCCTGGCCCAACATGCAGTTGGGCTCTCCATCATCACCCTGAGGTGTCCCTTCTGTCTCACAAGGGTGGGCTGGAGTAGACTAGAACAGAGTAGAATAAAGCAGACAAGGCCACAACAGAGTGAAACGAAACAGAATAGAATGGAACAGGATGGGGCTGAACTAAAATACAATAGGTGTTGCATAGAATGGGAGTCACACAGAATACAAAAGGTGTCAACTAGAGGAGTAGAATAGATGAAAACTCACGTAATATGAACTAAAAGTCACAGAGAAGCAAGTGCCTGACTGCTCAAGGGCTAACCTAGCAATTTCTTTGGGGCAGGATCCAAATGCCTCTTGACCATTGACATCAACCATCATGCCTGGCAGCTCATCCCCACATCAGGCATCCCGCTTTGGCCTGAGCAGCCCAGCAGCAATAAGACATTGCACACACAGAGCTCCACAAACCCCCTCCCTGGCAGTCTGCAGCTCAGCCTTCCTCATTGCCAGGCTCAGCACACCACTCAGACAAACTCACCAGCCCCTGACCCTGCATGACACCCCCAGCTCTGCACTCCCAGGCTCCCATGCTTCTGAGACCCCTTCTCTTCCCCCACCAGCACTGCTAACGCTCCAGGTGACCCTGGCACCCAGTGCTAGCCCCGCTCTTCCACACCCACAGCACAGCTCTCCTCAGAGCAACCTCTCTGCACACCCTGCCCCAGATATACACCCAAACATCTGCCCCAAATTCCAAGCAGCATGCCAGATGCCTGCCCTCCCCGTGGCCTCAGTGGGGTAGTGAGTACACTGTACTTCACACTCCTTCCCCTGGTCCCTCCTATGCTGTCCCCTGACCCGGCTCCCCCTCTGCCTCCCCGCAGAACCAGGTGCAACGGGAAATCATCTACGCGCTGCGCTCCCTGCCCTGGATCAGCGTTCCCACCGTCGCCCTCTTCTTTGCTGAGGTCCGGGGCTACAGCAAGCTGTACGACAACATTGAGGACTCCCCCTACGGTGAGCTGCTGCCCAGGCCCCGCCACCCCATACCCTGCGCTCTCCATCGCTCTTCCCTCCCATCTCCACACATTTCTTCTTCCCCATTCTGAACCGAAGGCCTGCAGATGCCTCCCATGCCCCCCCACCTGAGCTTGCAGCACAGGATGCTGGCAGCTTCGATTGAGGCCACCTCCCAGCTCATGCCCTTGGCACCCTGTCGGCCCACTCACAGTGACAGCCAAACCCCTACCTCAGGGTCAAGAATGCCAAGGGGATGGCACACCCTGTTGTAACTGCATGACATCCCAGCTCCTGCTGCCTAATCCCTCAGGACCCGACTCAGTTCTCCCCACCATGACCCTGCTCTCTTCCCCCCACCCCTGCACACATGAAGCCCTAGCTCCCCACTCACACTCACCCCTTGGAGCTATGGGGCATGCAGGAGGAGCACTGACATGACTTCCCCCCTAGGCTGGCCTGGAGTCTTCCTCAGCATGCTGTCCTTCCTCTTCTTCACTGACATGGGCATCTACTGGATACACCGAGGTCTTCACCACAAGCTGTTCTATAAGGTAGGGATCTTTCTGGGGGCATGAGCTGTCAGACAGGGCATTGGCACCTGGAAAAAATGGGGATGGGTGGCCCAGAGACCTGTATGTTTCCTCTTCACATCCCCATGGACAAGTGAGCCTGTAGTTGGTTAGAACCTATGGCTCTACAAAGATTCTCTGACTCCACCTTTCCTGTGTCACTTGGCCACACACAACAGCTGTCCTCAGTGATGCTGGTAGGTAGCTATCCCAAAATGGATGGGCCCAGAAAGGGAGTCCTGTTCTAAGCACTTGTCCTTTCCCCGCAGCGCTTCCACAAGCCCCACCACCTCTGGAAGATCGCGACGCCCTTTGCCAGCCATGCCTTCCACCCCGTGGATGGCTTCATGCAGAGCCTGCCCTACCACGTCTACCCCTTCCTCTTCCCCCTGCACAAAGTCACCTACCTGGGCCTCTACATCTTCGTCAACGTCTGGACCATCTCCATCCACGACGGCGACTACCGCGTGCCCCGACTGCTACGGCACGTCATCAACGGCTCTGCCCACCACACCGACCACCACCTCTACTTCGACTACAACTACGGGCAGTACTTCACCCTCTGGGACAAGATTGGGGGATCCTACAAGAGCCCCACTGCCTTCGAGGGCAAGGGCCCCCACGATTACCTGCGCAAGCTGAGGGAGAATGGCTCAGCGTGTCCCAATGGAGACATCACTGATAAGACCGAGTAGGTGTCCCCGGGCTGGCTGCAACCCCAACAGACTCTGCCTCATCCCACCCCTCCCGAGCCTTACTGGACAACATTCCCCCATAGAAGGAGTCCCCATCTCCTCCCCTCGCTCAGCAGTTCTCACCATCCCAAACCCCTCGCTCCGCTGGGCCAAGAGGTTCACACGTGCTGATGTGCACACGGAAAGGAGGATGCCACACAGTTTCCTCCACTTCTGCACCACACGCCCACCACCCATGGACGCCCACTCACAGCCCATCCTCACCATCTGAGCCACTCTGGGACCTCCTCTGCTCACGGGTGGCTCTGGCTGAACGCTGCACGTGGGTCTTGGACCCTCCCAGCATCCCCACCCCTCTTCACAGCACTCAGACACCTTAACGCTACGCAAAGCTGCTGCTATTTGGACATCTGGGGAATACACATGCCATGCTCATACCCCACATCAGCATGTGCCCTCTCCAACCCTTATGACCATGAGTATTGCCCTCTCAGCAGGACACGCACACTGACAGCTCCAAGAGCTCCAGCCCTGCTCCCAGAGCAGCACTCTTCATCCTTGCTTCACACTGCAAACCTCAACTGCAACACAAGCTCACCCCATTGCCACCGCCACCTGTGGGGCCCTGCACGCTAACAGCATTGCAGTATTGTTGCACGTCACCGGGTCTCCATCCATCTGCACCCATTGCTCTTCCTCCCTGAGCTGCCGTGGATGCTGACAGGTCCAGTCACATCAAGATGAGAGGCAAATGGCATTGTGCATTTTGTTCTCCGGTGTGACCTGCACATCTGGATTTCCCCAAATAAAAAAAAAAAAAACACGGCCTCCTACTTTGTGCAGCCAGCGTGGGTCCTCCTGATGGTTCCTCAGCCTCTGGATGCACTGGGACTTACCAGCACTGGACAGGGGCTCCTTCATCTCACCTGAAGATGAGACATGGGGACTTATCGCAGAGGGGCACACCTGGAGGACAGAGGCAGACACTGAACCCCATTGGTCCCTCAAGCTCAGAGGGAACGTCAGGGGAGGGGAAGCAGGAGGACTCAGAAGCTGGGGATGGGGGAACTGCAGCTCCTGGCTGGTTTTCCCCCCTGAACAGCCAGTGTGCTTCCTTCAGACACGTGACCGCCCTTCCTTTGGTCAGACCAGCCTCTAATAAAGCTCATTTGCCAACTGTGATGGCATGTGGCATCTTCACTCTCAGTCTCCAGACAGTACAGAGACCACCCTCGCACCCCATTTTTGCCCACTCCCACCAATCACCCCATGTTCTCAACCCCACAGGAACAAGGTACCGCCCCACAGGCCCCTCTGTCAGCTTTGTGCTCTTGAGCCATAGCCACAGAGAACAACAGAGCACAGTGAGCATTGTTCTGGGCTTTGCTGCACACTGTCAGCACTGCTTCTGTCACCCCCACTCCCTCAAGCCTCCCCATGCTGTAACACAGCCTCCTGCCTTCCCAGCCCAAGGCAAGTGACATAGGGTGCCCCAAGGGTGATGCTTTCCCCCTTACTTTGCAGCAGCCACCTGAGGGAAAAAGAGGGGGTGAACCTTTATTCCTTGCAAGGGTTCCCAGATGCACAAGTGGGAGGCATCTCCTATTGCTGCCCCACAGCCTTTCCAATGCATCACCTGCACAGCACTATTGCACTGGGCACACAAAGCTCTCAGCATCAGTGCCCAGACATGCTGTTGCAAGCTCCTGCCTGGTTTAGAGTAACACCAACTCCCTTCCAGGACTGGGCCAAGAGATGATGCTGTCACACTTCTCACTGTTCTTTCCACTGCCCACATTGCATAGGCTGGCACCTGTCTTGAGCACCTTCCCATTCCATACCAGGTGTATGCTCTAATGTGATGGAATGTACAGGGATAATAGCAGGGTGGCAAAGCCTTTGGCTACAGCAAATGAGGACAAGCCCAAAAGCAACAGCTGTAGATACAGAAACAAAGGGAAAAAAAAATGCTGTTTACCTTTGGAAAGCCTCAAGTACACAGGGATCTCAAGTGATATCCCATCACCTCTATTGCCAACCTTTAAATGAGGTCTGGGAGGGGTGGATCCTGGCTCCACTCCTTCCAGTCACTCAGGTGCATTGCATACACCTGAGCTCCCCTGGGTTGGCCCTGCCTTCCCACCAGGTGCTCCATCACTGTCTCAGGCCGTGGCTTAGCATTTCTGCATCACAGGGGGCCCATACAACACTTTGCTTCCTTGGGAGACCGGCGTTGCAGCCAGATGTGTGCGCCCTCTCCTGGGACAGGGCCTCGTGCAGTCCCCTGTGATGGTCACACACCCTCTAAGCCCAGTCAGTGCGTTCCCCCACACCCTTGGCTTGCCCCTCATCTCCCTGCATCCCGCCCCTGCTCTCCCCTCCCCTCAGTTACTCAATCCCACGTGCACATGAACTCTGGATGTGCAGTAACTCGGCACCCAGGCAAACACCAAAGGTCGAGGCAAAGCCTGGATTCAACACGGTGACAGCAGCACAGACCTTGGCACATCGGCACAGTGCCCTGCCAGCATCGGCCCCTGGGTAAAGCTCCGTCCCTGCCCAGCACCCCTCTGCCAGCCCTCCTGCAGGGCAGCGTGCAGCGTGACCCAGCATGTGCCACACTCCTCGGGCACGCAACCTCCCTCTGCACCCTGCATGCAACAGCCCATCCTCCATAGAACCACCTCGCTCCTACACATGCCCTCATCTCTCAGCAGAGAGGCCGCAACTTCTATTTTACATAAATCCTTCTCCCGGCGCTTTCACGATGGAAACCTCTCCAGCACCGCGGAGCCCGTGGTCCCCTGCGCTTTCAGGGATGGCCGCCAGGTGGCGCTGCAGCCCGCACCGCCCGGAGCCCGCGGGCCGGAGCCGGGTCCGTGTGTCCGTGCGTCCGTGTGTCCGTGTGTCCGTGCGTCCGTGCGTCCGTGTGTCCGTGTGTCCGTGCGTCCGTGTGTCCGTGTGTCCGTGTGTCCGTGCGTCCGTAGGCTGCGGCTGTGCTCCTGCACGGCCCCGCCTGCGCCAGCTGCTCCGCGCACTGGCGTTAATTTACCGTGGGACAATTCAACAAGGAGAGCGGAGCAACCTGCTTGAGCTTAGCGTAGGAGCGGGGGTTTCTACGGGTGCTGCGCCTCGGGGGTGTGGAAGGAGCCTCATTCCTTCCCAAGCCAGGGAGGAAGAATCAACGCGATGGATAATAACCCCAAGCCAAAAAGCTGGGAGCCATCCTTACTGCAGATAGGGCTGACCATCGCTCCTTACAGGGACAGGCATCGGGGGCCCTCCTACTCTTGCAGATGGGGCGATGCCGTCGCTATGCCCTGCAGTGGGACAGCTGTGCCAGCCCTAAGTGGGGATGTGGGTGCCCAGCACTGCTGCCTATGACATGACTGCATGCCAGCACGCACCATGCAGAACCCCACACCCCGAGAAGCAAGTGCTCATGCCTCAGTAGAGGCTGCCAGAAAGAACATCCCTCTGCATGTGGACACTACACCACAGGGCTTTGCTTTGAAAGCTACATGTGCACACAGCCAAACACACACAGCACCCGGGCACGTGGTCCTGCTGACTCTGCTGCAGGGAGATGCTCTCAGACAGCCGCAGCTTTTTGCCAAGGTGCTGTGACACGGCCCCAGAGCTCTGCGTGCACTTCTCCAAATGAGGATGAGACCAATGGTAATGACAGCCAGCCACCCTCATGCAGAGCTCTGACACCGTATGGATCTGGTATGATCTCCAGTGCAGCTATTGCTACATCAAAGGGAATGCAGACCTGGGAAAGGGACATACCATACAGGTGACATGTGCCCAGTGCAGCTGAGGAAGGGCTCCTGGGGGGTGTACCCCTGCACACTGCCTTGTTCATCCCTAGCAGACTGCCCGTAGTGGGTCACTGTGCTGCCTGCACATCTGCCCAGAACCCTCCTGTGTGCCATCTCTTTGAAAGCTGCTTGAGAACAAAACAGGGTCTGCCACTGACGTACCCAAACCTACACACCTCCTGCCTGGGAGAAGAGCCTTCTGCTCCCTGTGGCCAGCCTCTCTCTTCTACACATGGGGTCATGCAGGGGCTACCCTTCAGCACAGCACTGCCTCCCTCTGTGGGCAGCCAGCAGTGTTGGCTGGGGACACATGCACTTTGGGGACAGGAAAAAGGCCGATCTGCCCAGAAAACAGCTCCCTTGCACATGACAACGCGTTCATACCTCTTTCTCCAGCAGCCAGCTCTTCCTTGGGGCTATGCACAGAAGAATTACGACACCCACCCTCTCCAGGAGCAACCCTGGGGCTCAGAGCAGACAGCAAACACCCACACAAAGTGCAAACCATCACTGGGCCAGTTCCTCATTTCTCACCAGTTCCTATTCTATTCTGAATCCGTTTGTTTTTTTTTTACCGGGGTTTGGGGCAGCACTTTGGGGAAGGGATGCTGCGCTGTGCTGGGTCCCTGCTGGCCCCACCTGCAGACAGCAGCTACATGGATCCATGCACAAACATCTCCTATCAACTCTGCCCTCACCCCGGTGACCCGTGGTCCTCCAGGGGGACATTAACCCGAGTTGAGACAGCTAAGAGCTTTATTAGGAGGGCTTCTAATTGTATTGGCTCCATAATTGAAACACGCTAACTAGGTTTCTAGGCGAAAGGTACCTCTGGGAACACTCTGGGCAATGTTACAGCTATTCCAGCCAGCCAAATGCAGGGGAGCAGAGCGCAGCGGGTCACACACCGAGGTGCCCCCCGCTTCTCCCAGCCACTGCAAGCGCAGCCCCCAGTGCTGAGAGCCGAGCCCCCCAGTACAGCAGTGGTCTGCACCGTCCCCACGTCACCACGCATCACCTCCACCACGCAGATGGGTTACGGGGTTGGCACACACGGTGATCCCCGCGATGCACACAGGCTGCACAGGCTCTGTAATGGCTTCTTTTTTTTTTTTTAATGTTTATCTTTTGTTGTTGATTTTTGGTTGTGTACTTTGCTTATTTTCACTGTTGATTTTAGACTGTGTACTTTGCAGTCCTCGTTTCTATTAGCGGTGCAGACAGCTTCCTTTTGACCTCCTCTTTATTATCACCGTTTTGTTTTTTTTTTACCACCGACCTCCCATTACTTCAGATCGCCAACTTAGGACCACGCACCTCTTTTTTTTTTTTTTAATTACTATTTTTTTTTTTATTGCCGATTTCTGAGCGCCGAGCTCCTTACAGCCGATCTTTAAGTCTTTCCGTTCGCTCCTTTTCAACCTCTGCTTTTTCCTCGCGTTGGACGGCTGCTTCTATACCCTTTCCACTCAGCCTTTCCATGACGGCTTCCCCCGACGCCCGCACCCCGCGGGCCCGGTTACCCCGCGATGAGGCGCGGGGAGAGGACGGGGGGGGAACACAGCGCTCTGGGGGCGGGCGCGGGGCGGCGCGGCGGAGCCCATTGCACATTCTGACCGGGCGGCGGCGCGGCTCCATCGGTCCCGCACGGCGCGGCCCGGCCCCGCGCCACGAACATGGCGACGCGGAGCAGCGGCGGGGAGTGCGGTGCCGGGCTGCCCCCGCTCCGCTTCGCGCTGCTGCTGCTGCTGCTGCTGTCGGGGGGGGCGGCGGGGGGCGGCCCCGCGCTGCTGCGCGTCCCGCCGGGCGCACCCGAAGAATCCCCGCGGAGCCGCCGAGCCGCGCAGCGCCCGCCGGAGCCCATCCAGGTGTACGGACAGGTGAGCGGCGGCCGCGACCCCCCCACCCCTCCACCG
>NC_034431.1:3647875-3691928 GCF_002078875.1 Numida meleagris | reverse complement strand
GTGAATGCTGCGCTCCGTGGTCCCCCCCTTTCATCGCCCCCCACCCTGTCAGCCCCGCACGGAAGCCACGAGCGCCCGCACTGCCCGACTTGCCGTGTTCCAAACGGAGCTGACCGGGAGATGCTGAGCGCGGCTGCGTGGATCCCCGCATCTCCCCCGCTTGGTGTCGGAGCCATCGCGACCCGCTCTCACGGGTCTGAGCCCGGGGACACGGCCAGGTTGTCCCCAGGGGATGGGACCCTGGGACCCCGCGGCTGGGGGCTGCAGCTGGCATCAGCCCTGTCCCGCGAGGTGTGCTCAGATGGGACGTTTCAACCCTGAAACTGGGCTGAGCGGGGGACTTCAGCACGAGTCCGTGCTGTTGTGAGGTGCTGAGCCTGCTCCCTAAGGACGGCTTCTCCTGGGCTGCGTGTCTGGCCGGTTGGCCCTTGCTTATTGACACGAGGAGCTGGCTGCCCACAGAAGAGCACACAGCTGGCCGTTTCTGAGAGCATCCCTGCTCAGGCTCCATTAATTAGCAAGTTTTGCTGCTGGGACCAGCATCCCCCCGCTCCCTTTGCCTCCCTTGGGTGAGGGGGACATCAGAACGGGGCATGCTGCCCGCGTGCCTGCCCTGGGAGGCTGCAGGCTGCCATTGCCTGCCCCCTATTTTTGTGTTTTACTCCATATGCCAGACTGCACGCCGTTGCCTCGTGTGACCCCGCTCGCTCAGGCTCCCCGTGGCCCACTGTGTACCCCGAGGGCTGTCTGAAGGCAGCAGCCACGTCTGCATTTCCCTCCTTTGGCAGGGAAAACTTTCCCTCTTAACCTTCTCCATCCTCAGTGATTTCCCCTTCCTCCATGCTTTGAGGATGTACGTGGGGCATTTTCCCTTCAGCCCCCCACGGCTGTCACCCAGGCCACCCCAGCAGGTCAAGGTGGAGAGCAGCCCCCATAGCCTGGACGTGGAACTCTGGAAAGGCTGCAGTGACATCCAGAGCAGGACACAGCAGGCAGGGGCAGTTACGTACACGGTTGGCCTCTGCTGGGTCTTTTCTCATTGCCTGAAGCTTTTGGAAGGGATTTGCTCGGAGCGACGAGTTGCTCCCGCTGGCAGCATTACACACAACAGTTGCAGACTTTAATGCAAAAATTGGCCCCTCTGCTGCTTTTGGATGCGAGCATGTTAAAGGCCAGGTACCAGACCTCACCAGGACTTCATCAGCCCTGCACAACCCTTCTGAGCCGTGCAGTGCTTTACATCACGGTGTCTGTTACACACGGAGCGAGGACATAACCCCCGTTATGGTTTACAGGCAGGAAGGAAAACAAAGCCACATGCCACACCGCTCGCTTCCAATCACAAGCATCGCGTGTTCCCCATCCCTCCCGTGTCTCTGCTGCTCTCCCGATGCTGGCAGGGTTAGAATTGGTAGCAGAGGGACATCAGCAAGGTGATGGTGCTTGGAGCGAGCCACCGAGGGCACCGCAGGGGACCCTTCTCTGGGGCACGTGCTGCTCCCCGTGCTTGGCAGTGCACTCGGCCATATGCTGCGTGTTGGCTCGCCCTGCCCCAGCGTAACGTCGTGGCACTGCTCGTGCAGAGCTGCCCCAGCACTGCTGCGACGTAGCCAGGGGACTGTGACGGAGCGACACGTCGTGAGAGCCAGAACTGGAGCCAGGGGTACACTCCGAAGCCACTGCGGCTTTTCCGTGGCACTACGCAGCCTGGCAAATTCGGCAGCGGGCTCTGGACACAGGATGGGTCGTTTCCTCAATGCCACTGATGGGAAACGTCTCCTGGGCAAGACGAGTGCTGCCTATGCCCCTCGGCATTCCCCTGGTCCCTGTGAGCATCCAAAGCACTGCACACTGCTCGCCCTGCTGCTTCGTTACAGCGGTGGGGGCTCATCTGCATCCCTCCCTCTGGTTTTTCCGTCATATCTCCCCAACCATCCCTCCAATCCCATCCCCTCCTGGGGATAAACCAGCCACGAACCGCTCAGCCTGCAGAGCAGAAGAGGAAGGGCACATGAAGCTGCTGCTCCTGCTGCCTACCTGCGTGCCGAGTCGAGGTGACCTTGGCTATCTCATGGTGCTGGCGTGGTGGCAGCAGACAATGACGGAGCTGCTGGGCAGGAGGTGCTCGTCTGCAGGCCCTGCAAGGGAAGGGTAGGGTGGGTTAGGGACAGCATTTGCAGCCATCGCTGCCTGCCTCAACGTCAGCTTGTCCCTGACCTTCCCAGGACCATAGAGTCAAACCATCTCAGAACCTCTTTCGCTCTCAGGTGCCTGCTCGCTGGTGACAGCTTCTCCTGCCTTAGAGGACCACCAGGTCCCATCATTTTCTGGCCATTTACCATTGCACTGCAAGAGCACCACGTGACCTTCCATCAGCCCGCCCCTGAGGACCTCCCGAGCTGTTAGAGCTCAGAGATCCAAGCACTCCTGCATCCCACATGGATGACCACCAGCTCCTCCCCTGTGCTGTTACTCAGTGACCTTCATCTTTATGACAGCTTTGCAAAGCCCAGCAGAGAATTCATCTCCTGTTAAAATCACTGCACCAAGACGACTTTGTGCAGGAGACATTCCCATCCCTGTTGCACTAAAGCTCTCACAGATGACCAAGAAAGCATCACTCTCCCTGAGAGCACAGCTTCCTCCCCTGCCAGAGCAGCTTGCACGGTGCTGATGGGCAGAAAGGTGCTTGGGTCCATTGGTTGCTGCCTTGAGTGCCCTCATAAGCTGCCAGCACGCAGCCAGAATGGCCCCAAGCACAGAGCACATGGGCTTTTCTGAGGCCATGAGCACATCCCAGACAGGATGCCCATCTGGTTCCCTCCCTACAACATGCACTGTGCCACAGAACCTTTCTGCTCCCCAAGAACAGAGAAACACACATCGTGGGGTAAATGCCGTCTGGCCCCGTGACCGGAGAAATCAATCACAGCCCATCAGATGTGAACCAGAATTAATTGTGACCTACATTGCCAGCGCCCTGGGTGCTGGCAGCACATCCCAGTATGGGTCCCCAGGCCCTGAGCCCTGTCCTTCCTCCCTGCCTAGGGAAAAACAGTGCTCCTGACCCAACCCCAGATTTCCCCTGCTGTCCTTTTCCTTTCCTTTAGGCACAACGGCAAAAGGAGAGCTCTGTTGGCGGTAGCAGGGAGCAAACAGCTCTGCGAGCAGATGATTTTGGTATTAACACAATTAGCAGGGGCCTGGCGCTCGCTGAAATGAGTCACTCGTGTTTCATATGGGTGATTTCAGGCCCTGGCATTTTCAGCCCGAGCCACAGGCAGCGCTGCGGCAGGCACAGGAGGTGGCTTAAAATACCACGCAGGGATGGAACAGATGCTCTGTGCTGAGCAGAAGGTGCAGGAACGCAGCGTCAGTGGGAGTGCACGAGGAGCGATGCGTGCCACCAACGCAACCATTGCAATGCCACCAACGCAATGCATTGCAACCCCCCTCCCCCCCCCCGTGATGCCATGCCCCCCCTGTGCCTGCTGCAGCCCCCAGGACCAGGGGAATGGTGAGCACCAACCCTTCTGCTGGAAAGCCTCGTGCTTCCTGTGTGTCATCTCTGACTTTGCCCCCTTTGTGCAACAGCTGTATCTCCTTCCTTATTCCCTCGCGAGCTGGGGCAGAATGTTTTGCTCTTTCCTTTGCTGCAGTCACGTGCTTAGAGCCTTTGGCATTGCTCTTCTACCACCCCAATGGAGCCGGGGCTCAGGGAGCACGGTGGCTTGGCACCTCAAAGCCACAGAGGCTCATGCCTTGCCCACATGCTCACTTATCCTTGTAATAGCCTATTAATTATTCAGGAACGATCTCGGTTTGTTGTTAAGCATCCCATCTTCTGTTGCATAACAAGGACGGGGAGAAAGAGCCATGATCCCCACGCATCTCTTCCCCTTGTGCAGCCCCAGTTGTGGTGTTGGCACCTAAGTGCTTCGTTATTCATAGCCCTTCCCTAGGTCGGGTCCGAGTCCTACAGCGCTCATTCACAGCAGGACAAACCCTTGGATGCACTCTGAGGCAGTGCCATGCACTGCAAGCACAGCCCATGTCCCCCACCCAGCCCTGCACAGAGCTCACAGCGATGCCCTTCATGCCTGCTCCTGTGCAGTGTCAGCTCCAGGGTCGCCTTCTTGCCCTGAACCGGGGCTTCAGTTGTGGGGAGTTGCTGTTAACAGAAAGAAAATATGAATGTGAGCAACGTTAGTACCTTAACTACGTTAACTAGAGATACAAGCAGCTTCCCCTACATCTTGGCTTCATTTCTCCCCTCCTGGACTTCATTTGGCACCTTACGTATTAGGAGGACAAATTAGAGTTTCATGCATATTTCATATATCCTTAATCACTTGGCAGAAAGCAAAACACAGCCCCATTAAGATGATTTTCTACTAAGTGTTGTTTCCATTGGGCACCAGCCATTGCCTGCTCGCGGCTCCAGGCAGCTCCTGACGAAGGTTTCTCCATCAGGAGAAACTGATGAAGGCTTGGCCCTAATGAGCTGCCCCAGCTCAGGTGGCTTTGCTCAGTACCAGGGCTCGGCTGCTGCCCAGACCTTGGCTCTGCCCACACGGCCCTGGTCCCCTGCTCAAGGACAGCGCTCCGTCTGTGGTTCAGTCTCTTTGCTCACGGGGAAGAATGCTTTGGAGGTCATTTGGCTGAGTTTAAAGCAGGGCACGGGTCAGAGCCTCCTCTTTTTTTGTTTCTCTAGCGAACCTAGTGTCAGATTTCTTGCAGAACAACTTGCAAAGTGCTACTGAAACTGTCATGGAGGTATCAGCAAACCCGTCCTGGAGAAAACATGCAGGGAGGAGGTCAGGCTGTCCCCAGGAGTGGACTCTGTGGGGCAGCTCGCTGCTGCTGACCCATCGCTGCTGCAGCCAGAGACCCAAATGAGCGGCACTAAACAGCTAATGCATGTGGAAGAGAGTCAGATCTGATGGAAAAGGGAAAAAGGAGACGCTGGGGTGGGGACACAGAGCTGCCACGGGTTTCATGCTGCAGGCTGTGCATGGGGGAGCATCACCCTTCCCTTCCTCCCTGCATCCCCAAGGTCTCGCTGCCCCCATCTCTGGGGTTCAGCCGCCTGTGACCCTACATCTGTGCTCTGAGCCCCAGCCAGGGGGACACAGCCCAGGCAGCTGCGGGCACGGGCCCTTGGGGGCTGCTCGCTGCTCCCCTGTTTGCTTCCTAATTTGTTCCTTTTTTTTTCCCTTTGCACAAACCCATTACATAAGAGGGATTTGGGGACTTCTGTTTCACTTGCCTCTCTTGGAATAAAGCCATCATTTTTTCCACGCATTTCTTTGCCCATCGCTGAAGGGGGGGATGGGGAGAGTGCCGGGTACCAGCTCCAAGCAGGGCTTAGCCCTGTGTTTCTGCAGCTCCCTGCAGATGCTGTTTTGCAGAGCAGCACCTCCAGCCCCACCACAGCGATGCTGCGATAGCTTCCCCATAGAAACCAGCCCTGCTCCACTGCTGCTGGGTACAGCGTGAGCACAGGCAGCAATGGGTTTGCTTGCGTCTGTTTTGGATACCTGCGTGTCCTTCTCGGCACGGAGCTCACTGCAGGAAGGTGACTCTGTTTGCGCTGGCTCTTTGCCTGGCCAGGCCGGTTTGTGTCGCTTCTCCTTCCTCGGTTTTAGTTTTGGTCCTCGTCGTCTCACAAATCCTCTTTCTCTGAGGAAGAGTAAAAGGATTGCTAACCCCTTCGGCCTCATGGGTTGCACCAGCGTGCTCACAGCGGGTGCTCCTTCACCACCTCCTCTCCAGGAAAGCTCTCTCAGTGCCTTCACCACTTGGCAGCTCACCGTGAGCTCTCAAATCCGAGCGGTGGTCCATGCCCTGGAGCCCTAACCCTAACCCAGACCCCACGGGGTCCTATTGCCCCTGGGACTGTTTCAGTCCCGGACACCTTATCTCATTGAGTGCATTCCCCAGAAGGAGGGGACCCCGTGCTCCGGCTCACGATGCCCGTTCCCTTTGCAGGTCAGCCTCAATGACTCCCACAACCAGATGGTTGTTCACTGGGCAGGAGAGAAGAGCAACGTGATCGTGGCCTTGGCCAGAGACAGCCTGTCCCTGCTGGGCCCCAAAAACAGCGATGTAAGTGCCGTGAGCTGCCTGTCCCCTGCCTGGCAGCCTGCAGCCGTGCTCCTCTAACTGGGTCTCTTGCTGCAGGTCTACATCTCTTATGACTATGGAAAGAGTTTTAAAAAGATTTCGGAGCGGTTCAGCTTTGGGGATGGGAACAGCAGTGCGGTGGCCATCGCTCAGTTCTACCACAGCCCGGCCAACAACCAGCGGGTGAGTGGGGGCCAGGGGGGCACGGTGCCCTGTGGTGCCCCTCGGGGTGCAAGGGACTGGGGGAGCGGGGTGCTGGGGGGCTGCACCCACAGCTGCTTGTGCTAACAGAGCTAGGGGCTGTGCGCCCATCGCCATCATAGAATCATTCAGGTTGGAAAAGAGCTAAGATCCCCAAGCCCAATCCCAACCCTTCCCCACCATGCCCACTAACCGTGTCCCCGAGTGCTACATCTCCACGGTTCTTGAACACCTCCAGGGATGGTGACCCCACCAGCTCCCTGGGCAGCCTGCGCCAGTGCCTGACCACTCTTTGGGAGAAGAAATTTCTCCTAATGCCCAACCTGAACCTCCCCTGGCACAGCTTAAGGCCATTGCCTTTTGTCCTCTTGTGGCACACACTTAGGTTTACCTATACCAAGGCCACCTTTCTTCTGGCCAAAGCTCTCCTGCAGTGGGTTGAGCCATCCTGGCCCTGCAGCTCTCCATCCCCATGGATATTCCCATCTCCAAAGCTGGGCTGGGGACACTGGGGCGTGGACACCCTCACCCACATCACTGGGTCGTGCCAAAACCCCACTCTGCACACTGCAGGTGTTGGCTTCAGGGACCTCTGGGAGCAACAGAGTGTGGTAGAAGTGAGGAAACAAAATCCTCTCCTCCAGAGTTCTCCCTCTCAGATGCTGCCCAGGACTAGTTATTCTCACGGGGAGCTTGAGCCCTGCACTGATCTCCTTCCTTCTCGGTCCTTCTCTCCACAGTATATCTTTGTGGATGCCTTTGTCCCATACCTCTGGATCACCACTGACTTCTGCAAGAGCATCCAGGGCTTCTCGATCCCCTTCAGGGCAGCAGATCTCCTTCTGCACAGCAGGAACCCCAACCTCGTCTTGGGCTTCGACAGATCCCACCCCAACAAGCAGGTGAGCACAGCTACCAAGGCACGAGGGCCCTGGTTTTATCCCGACCACTCCCACCTTCTTCTCCACTGGGGAGAAGAACCTATGGCAGGAATGGCCTCTGCAGTGCTTAGTGTGTGCATGCGGTTTGCCCCTGTGGAGCCTGGGATCCGTAGAGGGGCTGATGTGCCTGCGGGCTGGCATGTTTATTGCTGCTGCTGTTGCTGGTGAAATGAGAGATACCATCTCTGCTCAGGAACTTTGCTCTCCTCCCACCCACGCCTGGGCAGCGGCAGAGCGCTCCTGTGGCTGTGACGTGCTCCAGGAGGAAGAGGCTCTGCCCTCAGATTTACCCTTGCTATCACACACCACAAGCACTGTAGAGCAAGTTATTTTTATTTCTGAGTTCCTGTGCAACCAGGCAGCTCTATAAAATGGTACAGATGGGCAGAGACTCGAGGGCAGTGTTTTCCTGCTTGGGTGGTTCTCACGCAGGTGGGGAAGTCATGGGCGTGGTGCAGCTTTGAGGTGGATGTGTGCCTGTCTTCCTTTTGCTGCCTGAGCTTTGGTGTCTTGAAGGTTGCCCTCCCTTGGGTTGCACACTCTGAGAACACTGTGGGATCCAGGTCCATCTCTCACCTTTCCCATTGCAGCTCTGGAAATCAGACGATTTTGGCCAGACCTGGATAATGATACAGGAGCACGTGAAGTCTTTTTCCTGGTACGTGCTGTAGCCTCGTGTTCCATCCAGCTCCCTCCCTCCTGGCTTTGTGTCCCCTGCACCACGGTGCTCACCGCCCCATCCCTGGGCTGAGCATGTCGGCCACCAGCTTTCTTCTTTCTTGGCCACCAGAGCTGCTCTGGCAATCAGCAGCCACCAACATTCAGGGCCCTCCCGTTCTTATCCCCACCATCTCGGCCGTTTCACCACGTGCTTTGCAGATTTCCAGCTCATCCCCCCAGGGTCACCCAAGAAGGGACATCCCCTGACAAACAGGGCTTGCGACATCTCCAACCCCATCCTTCCTGGCCTTAGCTGCAACGCAAATAGGAGGCACTGAGCCCCCGATAACATCAGGAGGTGAACACACCCATGCAAACATCATTACAATTGCATTCCCCACACTGTGACCAGTCCTCCTTCCCCTCTTGGAGTTCCTGGGCCATGCAGAGCCTTCTCCTCCCCTTTCTGGGCTCTGCACCCTGCAGCCAGGACTGTTCCCAGTTTCCCCAGACCCTGCATGCCAAACACATCTCTTTGAAGGGCTTTGGCTCCTCTGTGCCTTCTGCATTTATCTGTGAGTGTAACGGTGATAAAAACTTTTTCATTCTTTGTTGCCCAGGGGCGTCGAGCCCTACGATAAGCCGAACACAGTGTACATCGAGCGGCACGAGCCCTCCGGCACCTCCACCGTCATTCGCAGCACAGATTTCTTCCAAACCCGAGAAAATAAAGAGGTGATCCTGGAGGATGTTGAAGACTTCCAGCTCAGGGACAAATACCTGTTTGCCACCAAGGCTGTGGTGAGTCCCCGCAGCCTTCAGCTCGCCACGCTGACCCCACGCTACTGCAGACCGAGCAGTGCTGGCCGTGCTGCCGCTGCCCTGCACGTCAGCAGGGTGGGCAGAAGTAGGTCAGGCTGCAGAGCACCAGGGATGGAAACGCATGGGATGGATGCGGAGGCAGGAGGGGGGACGGCGTGGGTGAATGGAGGCCGCTTGTCGGTAGGGATTAGCTCAAGAGCGAGCTGGGACCAGGCAGCCTTACGTGCTGCAGCATGGTTTATCTGTGCTCTCACTGAGGGCGAGTCCTTTACAGATGATCGGAGGCACCATGCTAGAAACCAAGGAGCAATTTCCAGTTTGGAAGGTGCAAGCATTGCTTTCCCCTTGCTGCTGCCACCGAGCCTTTTCCAACGAGCACTTGGCCCTTTGCAGGTGGCTCTTACACACGCTCTCACTGTGCATCCCCAGCAACATCACCCCCCATCTGAAGAGAACTTTCAGCTTCTCAGAAATCTCCCTTGCAACTTCCAGGGCTCATTGCCTTGGTGCTGTGCCCGCTGTGGTTAGCAGGAGATGTTATCTGGGTGCACTGCTGGGGCTCGGTGACACGTGGGGGCAGTCGGTGTCCCTGCAGAGATAGCAGCCCGTCCTGCACAGCCCTCGGGGAGCAGAGGGGCACGGGGATCTCCTGACTCCTGCTCCCCTCCCTGGGAGCTGCGGTTGCTTGGTGATGAGGAGCCGGGGAAAATCAGGCCGCTTATTTTTGGAGCCTAAATCTGGGGTTGGGTGCTTACCGTTGGCAACCTGCACAAAACACATTGCCCCCAGCTTTTGCTTTTTTGGCTCAGTGCTGGTGCCTTTTCCTTCGTGCAACTCATTAAAAATAGGACGGCGAGGACAGGCTGTTCTGCTCCAAACTGGTCTCTGTGTCTCTACCTGAGCTGCCAGGACAGGCAGCAGGAGGCATGCTTGTGCTCGCCGCTCTCGGGAGTGCCGTCCCTGTCCCCACAGTGTTGGTTCAGGCTCAGGGATGAGGGTGGTTCTGCAGCCTGGAGCCACTCCTGACATTTCTCTCCACTCCCCGCAGCGCTTGCTGGGCAGCTTGCAGCCATCATCAGTTCAGCTCTGGGTTTCCTTCAACCGCAAGCCAATGCGGGTGGCCCAGTTCGTTACCAAGCATCCAATTAAGGTAAGCGCTGGATGACCTCCCTGCTGCAGGGTGGAGAATTACTGTTAGCTAACTATGAGGAAATGCTGCACTGACCTCTGTGCAAACCCTGCTCCTATGCCTACGCATATAAAGCCTGCACACCACTCCTTTGCTTCCTGCAGGAGTACTACATCGCCGATGCATCGGAGGACCAGGTGTTTGTGTGCGTCAGCCACGACGACAACCGCACCAACCTCTACATCTCGGAAGCAGAAGGCCTGAAGTTCTCCCTGTCTTTAGAGAATGTGCTCTACTACAGCCCAGGAGGAGCGGGCAGTGACACCCTGGTCAGGTAGTGTGCTCCAAAGTACGTAGAATCATAATATGCCTTAGGTTGGAAGGGACCTCAAGTATCATTGAGTTCTGTCCCCTTGCCGTGAGCAAGGTTGCCAACCACTAAATCAGGCACTAGGTCAGATTGCCCGTGGCCCCATCCAGCCTGGCCTGGAGCACCGGTCCCAAGACAGATCCCTGGGGGACACCGCTCATCACAGGCTCCCACCTGGACGTAGAACCACTGACCACAACCCTCTGGCTGTGGCCATCCCACCAATTCTTTATCCACCAAATAGTCCACCCTCCAAATCCATATCTGTCCAATTTAGAGATAAGGATGTGGTGTGGGATGGTGTAAAACGTCTTACAGAAATCCATGTAGACAACATCAGTTGCCTTTCCTTTGTCTATCTCTGTTGTGACTCCATTGTAGAGGCCCACCAGATGGGTCAGGCACAGTCTGCCCTTGGTGAAGCCATGCTAGCTGTCTCAGATCGCTTCCTTATCTCTCTTTGCTTCCAGGAGGATCTGCTCTGTGATCTTCCCAGTCATAGGCATGAGGCTCACATAAGAACGTTGGCCAATGCTGCTGGCTGTGTTTGGTCCCCGGGCTTGCAAGTCTCCTGGTTGCTGATACTCGAGCCCAGTGAGCTCCCCTTGGCATTTCCTTGCAGATATTTTGCCAACGAGCCTTTTGCTGACTTCCACCGTGTCGAGGGTGTGAGAGGTGTCTACATCGCCACGCTGCTCAACGGCTCCTTCAGCGAGGAGAACATGCGCTCCGTCATCACCTTCGACAAGGGCGGCACCTGGGAGCCCCTGCAGCCCCCGGCAGAGACGCGCTATGGGGAGAAGACACACTGTGAGGTGAGCGCTGAGCCAGGCTCCCAAAAGGCAGAGGGGGACGAGGCTGAGCTGCCTGCAGGAGGCTGCAGGGGAAATCTCCTCTTCTTCCAAAGCAGAGGGTGCAGGATGAGGTGGGACTCAGGCATTGATGCCGGTGTGCTTTGCTTCCCCAGCTTTCCCAGGGCTGTTCCCTCCACCTGGCCCAGCGCCTGAGCCAGCTGCTGAATTTCCAGCTGCGGAGGATGCCCATCCTCTCCAAAGAGTCGGCGCCGGGGCTGATCATCGCCACCGGTACCACTTTCCTTCTGTTGCTCCCCAGGGGCTTGGGAGCACGTTATTTTCAAGGCACAAAGAATTGGGTGCATGTGGATGCAATAAAAAAACTGAGTTTACCTACATGAGTTGGACTCAATGATCCTTACAGGTCCCTTCCAACTCAGAGTATTCTATGATTGTACGAAATGCAATTAAATGGTGCATTTTGCTGCCCTGCTCTCCACTGTGGTCCCTGTAATGAGGGTATGTACATGTCAGTGCAGTGTGGTGGCTTGCCCGCTTCAATCCACTCCTCTTTCCTGCTGCTGCCCAACTGGAGGGTTCCTTGGACGTGCAGGAATTGCTGTTTGTTTCGCTTCTTCATTGTAGAAAACAAATGATGGAACATTTGCAGAGCCACCAGCTCATTTTGTTTGATCATGTTTATAGCCATATGTTTTTCCCCAGCTGCTTTTAAAACTTGTGATGGTCCTTAAAATATTTGATTTTAAAAGCGTTGGCTTACAGTGGGAAAATACTGCTCCTCGATCACGGCATTTTGCTCACAGACAAGAATAGCTTTGAGGCAGCTGCCTTCATTTGAGCAGCCACTGTGTCTACCTGGAGAGGGATGATTGTTCTCATTCTCCTAGGCTCCATCGGCAAGAGCATGGCGAAGAAAACCAATGTCTACATCTCGAGCAGTGCCGGGGCGAGGTGGAGAGAGGTAAGGGCTCTCTGGTTGGCAGCTCAGCGCGTTGGCAGCAGCTCGGATTGGGGAGGTGCAGCCCATAGGCAGTGAAGGTGACCTCTGTGCACACATCGAAGAGCTGCAGCCGGAAGATGCTGAACTCCCCTTTTAACAAAACCATCTTTGGATGTCAGGACAGGCGCGGTTGCCTCGTGCTGAAGGCAGCGGGTTCAGATGCAGCTTAAGCTCTGTTTGTTCAGCTCATAGGACGTGTCCTTGGTGCAGGTCAGCTCGTCCCTTGTGGATAGGACTGACAGCCAGAGCTCTGCACAGTGCTTGGAGAGGCTCCAGCCTCTTCCCAGACCGTGGGATGCTGCCCTCAGTGTACGGAGCTCTGGTGCTGTTTACTGAGTGGGTGTTCTGGTCTGCGGCGGTATTTTTGGTCTGCCTGTGCATTCTGCTGTGAACGTAATATGGTATTTCAACATCTGCAAGCGGTTTAATCACATGCATTAGGCAGCCTCCTTTTCCTCCCCTTAAGTGCCGCGTGGGCAGGGTTAGTGCCGGGCATGCCGCGGGTCTGGCTGCTGCCACAGCCTGTGGGTTTCAGTGGGACAGCAGTGCTCGTGGACAGCGAGAGCACCCGAGAGCTGCATCTGTGCAATCCTCCACTGGCTCACAGGCACTTTTGCTTTGCAGAGCAATTAAACCCCGTCGGGAACAAGCAGAGCCCGGGCGCACCGCACAGAGCTGCCCCTTTGTGCTCTGTGCAGAGGTGCAGAACGGCCTCACGCTGCCGCTTCTCAGCTGGGAGGAGCAGCAGCACAACATTTTCTTCCTGGTTTTGGAAGCTGCTGGAAGGTTTATCGCTCTGCAGAGCGCTGTTTTGATCTCAAAAAGCAGAAAAAAGGCACCAAAGTGTTCTGTGACCCCCACCGAGCATCCCCAGGCAGATCTGTGCTTTCTGTTTTGAACTCAGATAGGAAAGCGAATGAGGCTTTGTGCTGGAGGGAAACACAAATGGTTTCTTTCTGGGGGTGACGTGCTGTGCTGCAGGTGATCTCAGCACTGCATGGTGGCATCCTAAAACACCTAGGGTCTGCAGAACGCCCTGGCACTCTGTATCCCTGGGCCTGACCTTCTTCCTTTCACCACCGTTTCTCTTCCAGGCGCTGTCAGGACCCCACTACTACACCTGGGGCGACCATGGGGGCATCCTGGTGGCCATTGCGCAGGGCACGGAGACCGACCAGCTCAAGTAAGGACTGCAGCACGGAGCTGGGATGCCCTGTGCCAGGTGGGGTTTCCCCATTGCAGCCACCCCCATCCTTTTCCTGCAGGTACAGCACCAACGAGGGAGAGACGTGGAAATCCTTCACCTTCTCGGAGAAGCCGGTGTTTGTGTACGGGCTGCTGACGGAGCCTGGGGAGAAAAGCACCATCTTCACCATCTTTGGTTCCTACAAGGAGAACGGCCACAGCTGGCTCATCCTGCAGGTCAACACCTCTGATGTGCTGGGTGAGCATCCTGTTAACGCTGTCACCGAACCCCGTCCCTCGTCTCTGAGGGATTTGTTCGACAGGAACGGGGAGGAAAAAAAGCCTTCTGAAGGCTTTGCCCATGAATGTTTTATAACCGGATCCGGCTTTGATTGCGAGGCAGCGTTTTAATCAAAGAGCAGTTAAGCTCGGCAGAGGAATTTGCTCGACTGAAATTTGTAGCGGATTCCCCTGACGTTTTGTTAGAAGTGGATCTGTTTGGCAACTAGAACGGCTCCGGTTAAACGAAGCACTGCAATTCCCCGTCACTGCAGCAGAGCTGCTGGGCTGAGCATCGCTGCCGTCTGTTTTGGGCTAAAACCTTGCTATCCAGGGCAAAACGTTCATCTCATGCCAGCGAAGGGCATCCTTGTAGGGCACCAATCGTCTCTGCTGCAGAGCTGCTCCCACATCCCAGGTCCAGGTGCCCCACAGTGTGGTCCCGGGTGCCCACCTTTGACCCAACCTTGTCCCTTCTCCAGGGGTCCCGTGCACAGAGAACGACTACAAGCTGTGGTCGCCCTCAGACGAGCGAGGCAATGAGTGCTTACTGGGGCATAAAACTGTTTTCAAAAGGAGGACTCCTCACGCGACGTGTTTCAATGGGGAAGATTTTGACAGGCCTGTCATGGTCTCCAACTGCTCTTGTACCAGGGAAGACTTTGAATGGTAAATACCAATTAATTTCTTTTGGTCTGGGTTGTATGTCTGAGATAAATACCTGTGACCAATTGCTCCGAGTGGACACACATCCAATTTACTTTGCTCTTTGTATCGCTGCTTGATTTTATAGCAAGGAGGAAACTAAATAGACTGAAAACATCCTTTCATTAATAATGGGGTGTGAGACTTAATTAATGTCCCCCGAGCCTTTGGGGAACCTCTGAAAGGTTCTATACAAGAAGAAGGTATTGTTAATCCATCACCTTCTTTCAAATGATGGCAGACAATTTACTGTCACACGCAGAGATGCTCTGCGACGCAGCCCCGTGACCCCACAGCCGCAGGAATGCAGCCAGCCCTGCCGAGTCATTTCATCTGCAGCTGAAACCACACAGCTGTCAGGGTTAGGGAATGGGTTCTGGCACTCGGAGGCAAAGGCTTGGGGTTAGTAAGCGAATGGCTTTTTGCTGGCTGAGCTTTCACCTACAATTCTGTCTGTCCATTGCTAAGATCCAGGTTGGAATCTGGCTCATCACAAGCCAGCTGGGAACCTTGGAACCACAGCAAAACCAGAGTGGCATAACCTCCTCTGCGGCGTTTCCCAAGCAGCAGCTCACTGCAGCTCCCATCTTACAGACGGGAATGCCGAGGCGCAGACGTGGGCCAGCTGGCAGGGAGCCCAGCCCTGGTGGTTCTGCACGGGCAGGCTCGTTGGTGATGGGGAAAAGTCCTAAGGAAAGAAGCTGAGATGCACAGCTCAATATTAGTGTACAGCTAGATATTGCATCAAGGGACTTCTGGGATCTTCACGCTTTGCAAAAATAGCGCAGCGCAGCAGCCCTGTTGTCCTTCTCTCCCTTCCCTGCTGATGTCACTTCTCTCCTTGCAGTGATTTTGGCTTTAAGCTGAGCGAGGACCTATCGCTGGAAGTTTGCATCCCAGACCCCGAGTTTGCAGGGAAGCCCTATGACCCACCGGTACCGTGCCCCGTGGGCTCGACCTACAGGAGGACTCGAGGGTAGGCACTGTGCTTGGGAACCCCATCACCTAAGGGCTGGGATTTATGGTGATATAACCAAACCCATGCGCACACACCTTGCGGGCGGCAGTAAGTGGATTGCATGCTCAGACATACAGCATGACATCTAGTTTGTAGCTGAGAAGCACTGGCTGCTTCTTGATGCACATGGTGGTTACCAATGCTCCTGCAACAGCAATGAACTGCGTGTGTTGCAGCTACCGGAAGATCTCTGGGGACACCTGTATGGGTGGTGACATTGAGTCGCGGCTGGAGGGGGAGCTGGTGCCGTGCCCACTGGCTGGTGAGTGTGTGAGCATGGCTTCAGCCCATGCTGCTTCGTTAACTGGAATTAGCACCAATTAGGCACGAATTAGTGATGTCTACTGAGGCTGCACCAGAGGCTGCCCTTCCATCCTCATACCCATACCCAGCAAGACATCACCTCCGTGCCTTCATACTCACAAACATCCAGGGCACTGACTTGCTCCTGTGCCCGCACGCTGCCAGCTATTTGCATTCTGCTCTGTGCTGCTGTAATTTAATCTGCCGTCACGCTGCAGCTCGAGCCTGGAGCGGGTCTGGTGCGGGCTGGTATAGGTTCCCTTCCAGCTCAGCACTGACATGCTCCTCACCCTGCCGTGCCCTCTCAGCTATTTGGAGAGCTGCAAAGGGCCCGAAAAACAAAACCTTGCTTCCTCAGATCCGTGTTGGCTCACACCATGGTAACACTTTTGTGTGCGGTGTCTGTTTCTTAGCTCCACCTAATCCCATTAGGGGTGCATAGCCAAAGCTGCTCTCTGACATCAGCCCCACTCGTTAATAGCATTACTGGACTTTACCTGCAGCATGCAACGCCTGGGAGCTTGGTCCTGGGCCGTCTTGGTTCTGCACAAACTGGGGCCACAACCCCTCTGGGATATTTCCCATTGGAAGGTGTCCCCTCGGGCTCCCAGGTTTGCAGCACACTTACATTTCTTATGAGAACTCAGAGGAATGGGAGATTTTTGTTTCTGGTTGGCAGCATGCTGACATGGTGAGGGACCGGTCACGGTGCTTTCTGCCATCCCTACCTCCTCCTTCGGCCCTCTGGGGTAAACAATAGCTGCAGTGTTGGTGCGAGGGAATAAGGGGAGCGCGTAAGGCTATTAGCGTATTCTAATTAACCTAATCCCATTGAGACAAAGGGCCTTTGCCTCCCTTCCACTGCTCCGCTGTAACACGTGGTCAGGGTGAAGAAAAAAAACCCCGATTTCCTCCTCACCCCGCGAGCCCCCCAGAAACCACAGCATCACCTAAAAAACAACGCTGGTAACGAGCCCCTGTCCCCGCAGAGGAGAATGAGTTCATCCTGTACGCCACCCGCTACTCCATCCACCGCTACGACCTCGCCTCGGGGCTCAGCCAGGAGCTGCCGCTGGCCGGGCTGCGCGGGGCGGTCGCGCTCGACTTTGACTATGAGCACAACTGCCTCTACTGGGCCGACGTCACCCTGGACATCATCCAGGTGAGCAGGGAGCCAGCAGGGCAGGAGCGGCAGCCTGAGAGTCAGCACCTTGTTTTAGGCGTTTCTCATCTCTCTGCTGGCATGGAATCCGTCGTAGAATGGCTTGGGTTGGAGGGGAACGTTAAGAATTGGGGTGCCCATGTAGCACGTTAACCTCAAATAGTGCTGAGCTCAGGGCATCAGGCTCCACCGCTGAATGACTTCCCACAAAATGTATGATTCTTTCTTTTCTGGACAATTTGACCCAGAAATTTTGGGATCTTTGATTGAAACCTGAGCAATCAAGATGCTTTTGCTTTCCGTGACATACACTGATGTGGATATCTTCAGAATTGTTCCATTTCCCGTATTCTTTCCTAAGGAAGTAGAAATCAGAACTGCACACCTGGCTGTGCTAACCTCGAGGCTGGGAAGGTTCTGCTTTCTTACTCCTTTTTTCTCCTTATTTTTCCTCTAGCGTCTTTGTCTCAATGGCAGCTCTGGGCAAGAAATAATCATAAGCACAGGGTTGGAAACAGTGGAAGCTTTGGCCTTCGAACCACTCAGCCAATTGCTGTACTGGGTCAATGCTGGGATTCCCAAAATTGAGGTACGGTTGCACCACCTGTGCTGCGGAGGGGACTGCCCCCATGTGCCTTTGGGGTCCCACTGCTGGCTGCCAGCCTGCACCCCACAGCCACTGCATTGGGTTCACATGCACACGGGGCATCACAGAATCATTTCTTTTGGAAAAAATCTTCAGGACCACTAAGTCTAGCCATCAGCCTGACCTGCTGAGCCCCACCACTAGCCCATGTCCCTTAGTGCCACATCAGGACATCTCTTAAATACCTCCAGCACTGCCCTGGCAGCCTGTTCCATTGTCCAGCCACCCTTTCCATGAAGAAGTTCTTCCTAATAACCAACCTAAACCTCCTCTGACACAACTGTTATCCGCTGCCCCGCAGTACAGGTGTTTGACTGGGATAATATGCAGTTTTCCTTCTTACAGCCTGCAACCAGCCCAGCCCTCCTCTTTTGTTACGACTCCAGGTTGCCAATCCGGATGGAGACCTGCGTCTCACTGTCCTCAACTCCTCCATCCTCGAGCGACCCAGGGCCCTCGCGCTGGTGCCCCGAGAAGGGTAAGCAGGGAGCCCCCACCTGTGGTCAGGTCCCTTGTACTCCACACAGATCAAGCCCTCCCCTTCAATGCTACAGCCACACAACAGGAACCCAGGGGAGATGCTGCATGGAAGGCTTGTCACAGAGTCATGGAATGGCTTGGGTTGGAAGGGACCTTAAAGATCATCCAGTTCCAACCTCCCTGCCATTGGCTGCTTGCCTCCCACCAGCTCGGGCTGCCCAGGGCCCCTTTCATGGCCTTGTGCACCTCCAGGCATGGGGCACCCACAGATTCTCTGGGCAGCCTGTGCTGGTGCCAGGGGGGAGCAATGGGGATCCCAGTGCCGTGACCCCAATGTTACACTGATAGACCTGAGCTGCCTCTGGCCATGTGCACATGGCCAGCAGAGCATGACAACACCACCTCCTCAACGACTACTTCTGCAGTTCGTGGCTAGGTAACCTCCAGCTGCACTTGTGCCCCACACACTGCAGCTCGGTAAGCCTGCCTTCTGCTCGCAGATCCAACGCTGCTCTCATTTGAATTGCAAAGAGCTCCTTTCCCCAAAGGCATGTCTTGCAAGAGACAGGGAATGCAAAGTGCTCACATCTCTGCCTGATAACCCGCTCCCTTGTGACAAGCCGTGCTGTTCCTGTTGCGGGTAAGCTCTCTGCCTGTTGCAGGCTGATGTTCTGGACAGACTGGGGAGACTCCAGGCCCGGCATTTACAGAAGTGACATGGATGGCTCCTTGGCCGCCTGCATTGTCTCGGAGGGCGTGAGGTGGCCCAATGGCATCTCTGTGGACGACCACTGGATCTACTGGACCGAGGCTTACATGGACAGGATCGAGAGGGTGGATTTCAACGGGCTGCAGAGATCTGTCATCCTGGACAGCCTCCCGCACCCCTACGCCATCGCTGTATTTAAGGTACTGCTGCAGCTAACCATGTCCGCTTTGTCCACATTTCCATTGCATGGTGGGAGCACTTAGCACACAGGGTTTGGTGGGAAGGAGCTAGCATGTTGCTCACTCTATTTCTGCTCTGGACATGTTCCACAAAACCCCTGCACCAAGCAACTCCTGCTTCCACTCCTGCTCAGATCCCAGTCCATGTCTTCCTCCCCATGGGCTGGGAGGGATTTGCACTCTGCTGCCCTGTGGCTGTGGAGTACCCAGGTGCCGTAGTGCTTAGCAGCATGTGACTTTCAGAACGAGATCTACTGGAACGACTGGTCGCAGCTGAGCATCTTCCGGGCATCCAAAAACAGTGGCTCGAGGATGGAGACGTTGGTTGGCCGATTAAACGGGATCATGGACATGAAAATTTTCTACAGAGGAAAGACGACAGGTAATTGAGAGCACAAGCCTGCAGGTTATCTTTGCTGGGGATATTGATCCAGGCACTCACCCCATAGCTCAGGTTGCAGACCATGGATTTCCATTCCAAGTGCTGTACGGGCTCTCTGAGCTACATCACCAAGCCCAGGGGACTGTGATCATCAGAGCACTTCCCCGGCCTGCAGGAGCATGGGGCTGCAACCTCTAGACCGGGATGGGGGTGGGACGGGGCTTCCTGCATGCCTGCAGCCCCCGTTGATGGTGTCCCCTTCCTCCCTGGTGCCAGGACAGAATGCCTGCATTGCCCACCCCTGCAGCCTGCTCTGCTTGCCCAAGTCCAACAATGGCAGGAGCTGCAAGTGCCCCGAGGGTGTTCCCAGCACCGTGCTGCCCTCGGGGGAGGTGAAGTGTGACTGTCCTCATGGCTACAGCATGAAGAACAACACCTGCGTGAAGGAAGGTAACACCAGGCTTGGTTCCGGCTGTTTTGATAAAGGTGGCAGCTTCCTCCATTGACGACCTTCCCAGATGCCCTTGGGACAAGAAGCACATCTGATATCCAAGAACGCAGCGTCATGCCTCACGCCAGCTTGTTTTTGTTTTCCCCTCTGCACCAGAAAACACGTGTCTGCCCAACCAGTACAGATGCTTCAACGGGAACTGCATCAACAGCATTTGGCAGTGTGACAACAACAATGACTGCGGGGACATGAGCGATGAGAAGAACTGCCGTAAGTGTCCCCTGGTGGCATTCACCCATCCCAATTTAGATATCTGCTGCACTGGCACTGGCACTGCGTCTGAGCTGATGTCCCACTCTCCCTTTGTAGTCATGGGGAGTGAGAGGTGTTCAGAGTGCAGTTCCTGCCCTTGGGCACCCATCTCAAGTTGGCTGGTTGAGCTGTGCCCTGCAGTGTTTCCTCCTTTATCCTCTGCCTGGGACACATCACTCCCAGTCTGCAAGCAGCTGTGGGGTGGGATGCACTTGGTCCTGCTCCCCAGCTCTGACAAGCACCTACAGTAATAACCCTGCACTGAGCAAGTCTGCAGGATACTCCCTGCTCCACTTCGCTCATGGGGGATGGACCATGGAGGATCATCCATCCTCTCAGCACCACCCTGACCTCCTCCTCTCCCCATCAGCCACCACCGTGTGTGATGCCGAAACCCAGTTCCGCTGCCGGGAATCGGGGACCTGCATCCCTCTGTCCTACAAGTGTGACCTGGAGGACGACTGCGGCGATAACAGCGATGAGAGTCACTGTGGTGAGCTGACGTGCAGCTTGCCTCCTCCTTCCCTGTCCCCGTGCGAGGGACCAAAGCCTGCTGCTGTCGGGCAGTGCAGTGCTGCTCCAAGATCCCCTTTGTTATCCCCAGCCAACAGCTGCCTCCTCCCATCACTGAGCTGGTTCTGGGCAGGAGATGAGAGATGTGCAGTGATTTCCCCCATCACTGCAGTCTGGCAGGGAGGTTCTGGGCCATTAACATCCTGCCCTGTTCCTTGGGTCCTTCCCTGACCCAAAGCCAAATATTTGGTTGAGATTAAAGGCTGTCCTTGGGCAGCCACCCGAGAGGCGCATGGCAGCGTGGGCTGCTCAGTGTTGCTTCTGAACTATCAGCCTCCTCTCCCTGGTCAGTAGCCCGTGTGAAGTTTTCCTCCTCCTTTCCCCAAGGCCCAAACCCATCTGACAGCTGTCTGTGCTTCTTTGCAGAGGCTCACCAGTGCAGAAAAGACGAGTTCAGCTGCAGCTCAGGGATGTGCATTCGGCTCTCCTGGAGGTGTGATGATGACAATGATTGCAGGGACTGGTCTGATGAAGCCAACTGCACCAGTAAGCACTTCACTGTGATCAATAACGTGTTGCCATCCCTCACGGCCTCCCAGTAGCATTTGAGGTGTTGTGTTCGAGGTGTTGCTTTGGAGGTGTTGCTTTGAAGAGGTTGCACTGGAAGTGTTGCTTTGAAAGAGTTGCATTGGAGGGGCTGCACTGGAGGAATTGCACTGGAGGTGTTGCATTGGAGAGGTTGCATTGGAGGGATTGTATTTGGATGGCTTTGCACGAGCAGTTTTGCACCGAGTTTTGCAGCACTGGCTGCTCCCAGCACATCCTCAGCAGCCTGAGGTGCATCATGGCACGATGCCGGCTGTGCCTTTGAGGCTGTGCTGAATAGGGAAGCGGGACTGTGGCTGCCAGGCAGCCAAAGAATCCTTGTGTTCAGAATGGGCTCCTTTGTTGCAGGCAGGCAACAGACAGGGCAGTGTGTGCTGATCTCATTTCGGAGCCTGAACTCTGACCATTTTCTTGCCGTGAAACGCGTTGTAGAAAACTGGCATTTCCTTCAAACCCAGCAATGATGGAGAAGCTGCAAAGGAGAGGCAGGTTCAGCTTGGGAAGTGGCTCCTCTTAGGAGCAGCCTTACTGTTCTCAGTGGGTTTGGAAATGTAAAGTGGGTGCCGTGCCTATGGGAGTCACACATGGCAGATTTGCTCTCTTTTTTGCTGAAATCTCAAGAAATGGTTTGGTTCCTGGTTTACACCTTGGCACAGCAAGCCCTGCGCTGTGAGCCTCATTCTCTAACTGCGTTTGACACAGCACTCAGCCATCCTCGACACCACAGCGTAAAAGCAACATCCCAAAGCAGTCTCCTAATGTTAACACCCAGACAGAGCCTTTTCCCCACCAGGAAACCCAGCCGATAACAATGTGGCTGTCTTTTCCACTCTTAAAAAAACACCAAAATCGTGAGTGTTGTGTCAGGAGGATGGAGTTTTGAGAGCTTAAGGCCATCAGCAAAAGGCATGTGGCTGTGTTGTAGAGCAACGCACAGGATGGAAGCTGGCCTTTGGGTGCCACTTTGGGCTGATGGGGCACACGAGAGCCCCCAGGGGATCAGATCCTCTGTGCTGAGCTCCTGCATCCTCTATCCACAGGGTTTGATGTGCCTCCAGCACGCGAGGTGCATAGCAATGTGCTGGGGGCTGTGGTTGTTGGCATTCCGCTCGCGTTGCTGTCTAAGGAGGTTATTTTATATTGGTATCACTTATCTCTCGTATGGGTTTCTCCAGAGAGAATTTCTCCAGGAACAGAACCTGCTTCAAAAAGCGTCTCGGGTTTGTAAAGCCTGAAGTTGAAATTATCTAAGAGGATCACAGTGATTTGAGAAACGTTCCGTCTGACTCCACTGGCTGTATTTATTGCTCTTATCTGAAATAATTACATTTCACACTGAATACCTAATAGAATATTACTGCCATGAAACTGTGGCGTTTTGAAATATCTGCAAGCCCATGTCACAAGCCAATGTGAAATTCACAAGCATGCCATTTAATTAAGCTGTGCATTGCTTTTCTTGTCAATAACGCTGAGTGCTTGCTTGGCTGAAGAGTGCTATTTGTCTCTAAAGCGACGATACAAGCTCGGCTTCAACCAGCACACCCTGCGGCAGATCCCTGGGTGAAAGGAACCCAGGGGGAGGCCTTGATCCCTTTGAAACCCCCAAGTTTTCTAATTTGCATTGGCCACGCAGACAGGCTTTGCCTGCCCTAACTCCAGACCATCTCCAAAACTTCTGACGGATGGTTCCCCTACCCGGGGGTCCCCATACAGGGACCCCACACCCCACCAAGGTTTGCTTGCTGTCTGTGCCACTTCTTGCCATTCAGAGTTGACCACCGCCACGTGTGCTGACACATACCAAGGGTCAGGCTCAAAGAGCCTCCCAAATTTGGAGAGCGCTCAGAGCGCTCTGAAAGCCATCCCTGGGGCACGGCGGGATCGTGACCAACTATGGCACAGAGAGAAATGGACCCCTCCCTGCTCTGCTCCCACCAGTGTTCCGCACCTGCGAGGCCTCCAGCTTTCAGTGCCTCAACGGGCACTGCATCCCGCAGCGCTGGGCTTGTGATGGCGATGCTGACTGCCAGGATGGCTCCGACGAGGACCCCGCCAGCTGCGGTACGTGTCTGCAAACCCACCCTGCAAGAGCCGCAGCCAACTCCCATCCCCTCCAACAGGGGACAAAGGAAAGGGGGTAGGGGCTGTGCTTTTGGTACTGAAAAGAAAACGGGCAAAATCTACCTGATTTCAGAAAAGAAGTGCAATGGCTTCCAGTGCCCCAACGGCACCTGCATCTCAACCAGCAAACACTGCAATGGCATCACTGACTGCGCCGATGCCTCAGACGAGCAGGACTGCGGTGAGTGCTGGGGGCTGCTGAGAGGTGTGCCCATTAGGTGTACTAATGAGTGCCTGAGGAAACGGGCTGCTCTCTGAGCACTAGCAAATGGCAAATAAGAGGTGTTGGATAAGGAGGATCAAATCCTCCTGGTGCCCGTGCCAAGCTGTGTATGTTGTGACACGTTGTTGAGTGAGGACAGTGCAGGACAGCGCGCAGTCCTTGAAATTTGGGTGTTTCACTGGGGTCTGTGCAAATGACAGTGGCCTTCCTGCAGGCAGTGCCTGCTGAGGTGCCATCCCTTTCTCCTGAACTCTCCCCAGAAATTCCCCTGTGCACCCGCTACATGGACTTCGTGTGCAAGAACCGGCAGCAGTGCTTGTCCCACTCCATGGTGTGCGACGGCGACATCCAGTGTGAGGACGGCTCCGATGAAGACCCCAACTACGCAGGATGCGGTGAGCGTGGTCTTGTGCATCTCAAGGCACTTTGTACAGGGAAGGCTGGAGAGAGGAGACCACAGGCACGGGGAGGGTGCCACAAAGCTGCCGTGTCTCCTGGGCTATAATGCTGTGCTTGCAGAAGTCCACAACAGCCTCCTCCTCCTCCACGTGGGGCTGCCCTCCAGCTCCACGCCTTCACGCTGAGCCTTGCTTTCCCCCTGTGCTGCCCCTGCAGCCCAGGAGCCCGAGTTCCACCGCACCTGCGACCAGTTCAGCTTCCAGTGTGCCAACGGGGTGTGCATCAGCCTGGTGTGGAAGTGCGATGGCATGGATGACTGCGGCGATTACTCAGACGAAGCAAGCTGTGGTGAGCAAAACCTCAAGGTCCTTGTCACCAGGGCTCCTGCCTCCTTTGGATTCCAGGAGCTCAGGGAACAGGCTCCGTGTTCTTTGTACCTACCCATGCATCTATGTATGTGTGTGTACATGCGTTGTGCACCGTTCCATTTTCATGTTGCAGTGTCTTGCATGGAGATCAGCACCATTCTCTTTCTGCTCATAGATTAGCTGCAGCACGCTGTGCATCCGATCTGCGGGCGCATGTTGTGGTTGAGTGAGTCTGGTGGGACCATATTGCCTCCAGCTTCCCAGCCCAAAGCAGACAGGCAGCTCACAGCCAAGCTCAATATTTATCAGCGTTCCCTGGGCAGCACTGGGAGCTGTGCAGAGCCAGGCAAAGCAGCTGTGTCTTCATTGCAGAGCTGCAGGGCTTGCTTCTCCGCTTCTGCTGCGCTCTGTATGAATTCCACTGCTGGTTCTGTGACCGTAGGTGCTGTTTGGCTGCACCCAGTGTGCACACATTCTAACGCTGCCAGCAGAGCAGTGATAGCTGTGAGGAATGGGGAAGCTGGAGAGGAAGAGAAAGGATCTTGCTCAAAATGTTGGGGGGATGCTGAGGGGCTGCCGCGTTCTTGTACCTCGGCTGTGCTAGAGGCTGCTGAGATAGAGCTGGGGCTCAGAGAACTCTCCTCTCCTTGTCAGAAAACCCAACGGATGCCCCCAACTGCTCCCGGTACTACCAGTTCCAGTGTGGGAACGGGCACTGCATCCCCAACCAGTGGAAGTGTGACGGAGAGAACGACTGTGGGGACTGGTCGGATGAGAAGGAGTGTGAGGGTGAGGGTCCCTGATACTACCCCATGGTGCTGTGCTCTGTCCGAAGCTGCACTCCAGCATCCTGCACCAGCCCTGGGGCTCTAAAAATCCCCCACGAACGGGCTGTGTGCATGCTCTCACACATCTTTACCTCCTGCCTTTCTGAAAATCCCGATCGGGATGCAGACACAGATAACACCACGCCATGCCTTCCCCACTCCCCTGTGCTGATGGGGCTCTGACACCCCATCCGGTGTCTTTCAGGCTCCCCGCTCCTTCCCATCACCACTGCCATCCCTCCCACCTGCCTCCCCAACCATTTTCGATGCGGCAGCGGGGCCTGCATCACCAACAGCTGGGTGTGCGACGGGTACCGTGACTGTGCTGATGGCTCTGATGAGGACGCCTGTCCCACCTCCCGTAAGCATCCTCACCCCACTCCTCTTCTGTCGCGTCTTGGGGTATCTGGGGACATGGAGGGGAGGGAGGTGGCGTGGCTTTTCAGCTCACAACTGCGCTGAACGTACCGGGAGGCTGCAGAGCAGTTGCTTTCCCAGCCCTCTGCAGTCAGCAGTGAGGATGGTTCAGGCATCCCAGCTAGCTGCTAGATGGGAGGACATTGCCATCTAGTGGAGCCGGGACCGCTGCCATCTAGTGAAGTTGGGACCGCTGTTGGTGCTCCTGGGTTCTCTCCTCGCTTCTCCCACCCGCAGACCACAATGTGACCGCCAGCCCGCCAGCGCCGCGCGGCCGCTGCAGCAGGGCCGAGTTCGAATGCCAGCAGCTGCACAAGTGCATCCCCAACTGGAAGCGCTGTGACGGCCGGCGGGACTGCCAGGACGGCACCGACGAGAGGAACTGCCGTGAGTGTGGGGCTGGGAGCATCTCGCCCGGGTCCATCCCTTGGGATGCTCTGTGCGGGGATGGGAAGGGTTCATGCTGGTGGAATCATGGCAGTAAAAAAGGGGGAAAAAGCCCAAAGTGCTAATGTTTTTTTTTTTCCGTTAGAAGTCCAGCTGTTAATTTTGTAGAATCATAGAGTCATTTAGATTGGAAAATACCCATGAGGTCATCAAGCCCAACCATGATGTAGCACTACAAGTCCAACCGTGACCTAGCACTCCATATCCAACCATGATGTGAAACTACAAGTCCACCACTGAAGCATGTCCCTAAGCACCGTGTCCACACATCTGTTAAGTACCTCCAGGGATGGTGACTCCACCACTTCCCTGCTGGGACAAACCCCAAATCCTTCTGATGGTGGGTGCGATCATACCAGAATACACAGCGAAGTGAGGGTAGAACTGGTAATGACACTCTGCGCTCCATCCCTGCATCGTTCCTGCTTTTACACCAGCACCCAGCCCCATTCCTGCACTGGACCTTCCCTGCACTGAGCCCTGCAACCTTTCTGCTTGCAGCAACACACAGCTCGCTGTCGTGCCCCCAGGGCTACAGCTGCGAGGATGGGGAGGCCTGCCTGCTGGCGACCGAGCGCTGTGATGGGTTCCTGGACTGCTCCGACGGCAGCGACGAGAGGAACTGCACGGGTGAGCTGCAGCCTGACCCATCTCCCTGCTCTGTGTTTTCGTGTACATGAGCTCCTCCTGCACGCAACTTTTAATTCACACATCCTGGATGTAGCTTCCTGTCCCAGTTGCCTCCCTGCCCGTTTGTAACCAGCTGGGACAAACTTCCCAGCCAGCTTCTGCACTGAGATTTTGCCCTCCAGCAACTTCAGATACACAAACCATTAACTTTAGGATGGAAGGGAGCAGAGCTGTCCATTTCACATGGCTCATGGGTGAAGGGACAGTCCCCAGCTCCGTGCTCCTTTGCATGGTGACCCAGCATCCCACCTTTGATGGTGACTCCACCATCACCCCTGGGCAAATGACCGTGATTGATTGCTGTCTCTGTGCAGCCATGAGGTTCAGCACAGTCCTACTGACCTGCTCAGGGCTTGAGCATCAGCCAAGTTTTAGTGCTTTAATTAAATATTGATTGGGAGAGGTTGGGGGAAGGCACTACTGAGATTCATGGGGAATCAACACCCAAGGAAAACCATCTGTTTTCTCTTGGAAACCTGCACCTCTGCCCTTGCCTCAGAGCACTGCCCTGCTTCTCAGCCTCAGCTTTGGAATGTGAGATGTGACACCATGCAAAGAGGGACCTGGGTGGGGAATCTGTGCACAACAACAGCCCAGATTCATCACACAAGCAGAGGACTGACTTGGCCTGCACTGATACACTTCTGAAATGTTGATAAAGAATATTGCATCAGCAGCCATGCTTTTTATCTTTCTTTGGGTAAGAGCTCTGGGGAGAACCAGCAGCGTCAGGGTTACATTCCTACTCTGCGTTGCCCACCCCACCTTCATTACACCCCTAATCTGCACAGTGCCAACGCTCCCTTCAGTCAGATTACAATTTCTGCTTCCATGGGCTGGCAGTGGAACCAAACTCTGTTCTGGGCAAAGGGCAGCTTTCCCTCCTGCAGCCTCACTCTCTCTGTTGTAGATGACACCATTGTGTACAAAGTCCAGAACCTGCAGTGGACAGCTGACTTCTCCGGCGCCATCACCCTGACATGGGCTCGGCCAAAGAGGATGTCCTCAACCTCCTGTGTCTACAACGTGTATTACAGGTACCCCACTGCCTCACTGTTTGTACTGGGTGAAGGGCAGGAGAAGCATGAGCACAGACATCAGTGGTTGATGGGTTGATGGTTGGACTGGATGATCTTAGTGGTCTGTCCAACCTCAATGATTCCATGATCAGCACATATATTTGCAGCACGGTCCTGTACTGAATCAGATTTCAGAAGACAGAGCTTTGCAATCTGTTTCTACTTGGAAAATCTTCTAAAGCTTCGCTGCAAAGCAGCCCCAAAATAGCTGCAGCTAGGGGACCTTTGTGAAAAGCTCTTTGTTTCCTTCAGATTGTTTACTCCACGGAAATGTGGGCATATTGGGTGTTGTGTTTCTGCTTGGGTCTTGTCTTTGTGAGGCTGCTAACAGTGAGAACAAAGTCAAGAAATTAGAGCACAGCAGTGAGAGCAAACCGCAGAGGATGGTGGTGGTGCCGATGAGGCACAGACCTGCACTTAATTCAGACTTTGAAACAGCTTTCCAAGCTGGTGGTGGGCTTTGCTGCCCAGAAAACTAAGCAGCAAGCTTGAGAGCTTAAAGAGATTATGTGTCCCCCTCTGTCACCAAGTACATCCCTGACCGAAGGGGTTTGAATCTCATGCAGGATGGTCGGAGAAAGCATCTGGAAGGTTCTGGAAACCCACAGCAACAAAACCAGCAGCGTGTTGAAGGTCCTCAAGCCTGACTGCACCTACCAGGTGAAGGTGCAGGTGCAGTGTCTCAGCAGAGTCTACAATACCAACGACTTCATCACCCTGCGGGTGCCCGAAGGACGTAAGCAGAGCTGCGTGGTTCTAGCTGGAGCTTGGGTTAAGGAAGGGGTTCAAAAAAAGCAATGAGCCAGCACAGCTAGCACCACTGCCATCCCTAGAAGGGTTCGTTGGCCCAGTGAGGGTTGAGCAGGGCTTGGGGCATGCCAGCAGAAGACAGTGTCTGCCCTCTGCCTTGTTGGCAGACTCTGCCTTTCTATTGCTGGTCCTTGGGTGACACCACCTGCGACTGCCCCTAATGCCTGTGCTTCTCCCCCCAGTGCCGGACGCTCCCTTTAACCTCCAGCTGGCCCTCAAAAAAGAAGCTGAGGGGGTGGTGTTGGGCAGCTGGAGCCCACCCGTGAACGCCCACGGCCTGATACGGGAATTCATCGTGAGTCCTGCTGCTGTTCTGAGCACAGCTATCTGCAGGGGGCTGGGGGGACATGAACAGGGCATGGAGAGCAGTGTTGTGGGGCTGTAGACAGCAACACAATCCTCAAAACCATGATTTTCTTTCTGGTTTCCTTTCTAAGTTTGAGTAATACTTTTTGCTGACATTTGGCCTGCGGAATTGTTGACCCTGGAGTCCTCATCCCCAGTTTTGGTGCTTCTAGGTGGAATACAGCAGCAGTGGTTCCAAGGAGTGGTCATCCCTTAGAACCACCAAGAACTACACCGAGATCAAGAACCTACAGGTCAACACATTGTACACGGTTCGGGTGAGTATCTTCAGAGCTCAGTTGTAGGAGTGCTCTGGGTGACCTCAGCCTATAGGAGAGCTCTGCACAACCTTGTTACTGTTTGCTAGGCAGTCCAAGCCTTGTGCAGCCAACTAATTGCTGAAAAAGTATGATGCTAAAATCCAGCCTTTGAATTCAGCCCTCAGTGGGGTGCTGGCATTTGCACTGACAGTGTGTATAGACATAAGATCCGAGTTGTGCTCCTTGATTTGCTCCTCCACCCAAGAGGCCGGGCTGTGTTATGAAACCCACGCTACCAATTGCCCATTGCAGTGTCACTGCAGCTGCTCCAGATCTGGGGCAGAGATAAATTTGGTCCTGGCTGAATCACTGCAAAGAGCAGCAGAGAGGTGTGGGGAAGGCATGCACGTGAGAGTCTGGGTGATTGTAGGCAGAACGAATAAAAAGTGAAAGTGTGCCAGCCCTGGGAAATGTACACTGCCAGTGTCCATGTGTAGGATGAGCATGGGAACCTGTGGATACAGGCGTGATTCTTACCTACAGTGGGGATGATCCATTCCATTCCATGGTTATAGAATTTTGTAAGGGAGTTATCTGCTGAGAGGATGCCCCTTCCTCCATTTAGATTCTTTTAATTGACTTAAAGTAGTCTGCTTTATCTCTGTAATAAGCATTTCATTGCCAAGTAATTAAGCTATTGTTTGCTTCAAAGTCCTTTTCCCTGAGCTCTGCTGTGTCCGTAACCTTGCTCTAACCTTGCTCTGTTTGCATCATGCATTGCTGGTGACACGTTCGTTCGCATTAACCGACCGTCTCATTTGAAAGGTCGCTGCGGTGACTAGTCGAGGAGTGGGAAATTGGAGCGTCTCTAAATCCATAACCACCATCAAAGGCAAAGGTGAGCGTTGTTATTTCGGTAAATGTTGCTATCACTCGCTCCGGGGACTGCAGGTGGACTGCCATTGACTCATGTAGGCTAGGTCCTACCTTGGGCTAGGCAGGATGCACCACCCCCAGCTCCTTCAGCATCACTCATTGAGAGAACGCTTGCTAATTCATCTCCCTCCTGTGATTGTGATGGTTGCTGCATTTTGTGTAGATTAGACCACTAAAAATATACTGAGGTTCCCAGAAACTGTCGCAGCGTTGTGGTGTGACAGTAGGTAAACTCAAACAACGCGATGAATTGTTTCCCTCTGAAGTGCTGTTTGATAAGCCTTTTGAAGTCATTTGTATTCCTGACAAGACTTTTTCCTAGTCTGTATTCTGGTGTCAAAATTGTCTGCTTTCTGGTTTGTTAGATAAAAGTGCACGCTCACTGTGTTGACAAAGGAAGGAAAGAAAACACCATGCTACTAAAAATGCAGAGCTCTTGATTGCGTGAAATACAGGAGTACATGATCATTAGAGATAGTTGGAAAATGGAGGTGGAAGAGCCATCAGAACTCTCTATGTATTCCAAAGTTCCTTGGGATTGCAGTAACAGCCATTTCTCCCTTTCCTTCCAGTCATTCCTCCACCTGTCATACGCATTGAGGGCTACACTGAGGACTCCATAAGCTTCAGTCTAAAAATGAATACTAATATCAAGGTAAAATTTTACTCTTCTGGAATGTCAGCAGCAGAAAAGTTGGATAAGTGGTAAATACTGGATGGGATAAGCTATCACCCAGTTTAGTACTGCAATCACATTTTGAAACTAATTGTTCCGTTCCCATTTATTACTTGCTACTCATCAGCTGTCCCAGCTCTCTTAATTAGGATGGAAAATATGGCTTAAATGACTCACTGCATCCAAAATAGCTGAGCTTATGTCAGTTCATATTGTGTACCATCGCTGCTTGACAGGTCAGCGGTTACGTTGTCAACATCTACTGGACATTTGATGCACACAGGCAGGAAAAAAGAACTCTGACCATAGAAGGAGAAAAGTCAGTCCAAAAAGGTAAACTGTTTAGCTGTAAAATTTTGCTTTGGTCACCTCCAAATGGAAGGTTTTACTGACAACTACAGGGTTTTTTTTGTCACTGCAGCTCAGCTGAGTGTGTTAAGTAAAGAGTAAATCCTGAGAGGACAGACCAGTAAAAATTTGGTCTCTCTTTTTAGGGCTTGGAGATTTCAAGCAGATTTGGGATTTATTCCCTAGAGCTGCAGTGGCCTTTTCTCATGACAGGGATTTTGTTTATTGATTCAGCAAGATTTCTTGGGCTTTTCTACAGTACATGTCCCTGTTAATCAGATTACTTTGAGGTTTGGAGGAATAACCAGCATGCACAGTCAAGATACAGGAAAGCATCCCAACATGCTAGCTTAGATACCCAGGTGATTCTGTGCAAAAGAAATTAGTCAGAATGAATGACAGCACAACCCAAGAGAGAGACAATCCTGTCTGAGACCGTTCAGTGCTGCTGACCATTTCACCATCGAGTACCATGCCTCACCTTACAGCGCAAATCTCTCTCTTTGCTCAGTGGCCAACCTGACAGCTCACACCCCCTATGAAATCTCTGCTTGGGCTAAGACAGAGCTGGGTGACAGCCCTCTGTCTTTTGTGCACGTTGTGACCGGCGGGACCAGACCCATCCCACCAAGTCTCAAGGCCAGGGCCATCAACCAGACTGCGGTGGAGTGCACCTGGACTGGACCGAGGGATGTTGTAAGGCCCTGAGGCTCTCTTTTCTCACTCACCAGGATGGGGTCTGGCTCAGAGCTTAGAAACACAAGACATTTTAGAATGGGATTGTTTGTGGGGACTGAGTTCCAAAACCCTGACACATTTGTGTTAAAAAAAAAGTAAGGAAAAGTGCTTGTTGATGCTTCCGTACCAGCACAGAAAGGCTTTTAGTTGTTTGTTGATTCAGCCACTGTTACATGGAGAAGTGGCTGAAATACAGGTAACATCATGATGCTCCTGTGGCCTTTTAACTGATGGCTGTGTTGTCAGAGGTGGGAGCAGGTTCTTCAGGATTTTTAAGGACATTAATCAAAGGAGAGGGCTGCTGGGCAGCCTGGTTGGCAGACCAGAGCTAAACTTGGGCAGGAGAGAATGCCCAGGAGGAATTTATCCTTAAAGAGCAACAGCACACCAAGGTTTGGTTGGGAGCTTCGTGCCACGACAAGCTTTGTACCATCCCTGTTGTCTCCTCCTCTGCAGGTCTATGGCATCTTCTATGCTACGTCCTTCCTTGAGCTCTACCGGACCCCCCATAACGCCACCACGACCTCCCACAATGCCACCGTCATCGTGCAGCGGGACGAGCAGTACCTCTTCTTGGTAGGCTGCTTTTCTGATCCCCTCCCACCCACACTACGGGCTCAGGTTTGGCACCGAAGCCTGAAGGCACCGCACTAACTGCTGGGTCGTCCCTTCAAGGTCCGTGTGATGTCTCCCTACCAAGGGCCACCCTCCGACTACGTCGTGGTGAAGATGATCCCCGACAACCGGCTGCCCCCGCGGCACCTCCACGCGGTGCTCATTGGCAAGACCTTCGCCGTCATCAAGTGGGAATCTCCCTACGATTCGCCTGACCAGGACATGGTAGGACCTCAGAGCCTTCTCCTCTCCCTTTGCACGCAAAGCCCTGGTTCACAGGCAGATCGCTGCCCCGTCATCAACTTACCCCTCCTAAGCTGCTCCCCAGGCTTTGGCAGCAAAGGTTTAAATCTTTTGGAAACACTAGAAACTCTGACACGGCACAGGTTCGCATTGCATCTCTGCTCATTAATAAATACAATCTGCAATTTTCCTTCTGCTGTTATCATAGAACCATAGAATCATTCAGGTTGGAAAAGACCTCTCAGATCCCCAAGTCCAACCCCAACCCACCCTCACCGTGCCCACTGACCACGTCCCCAAGTGCCACATCCCCACGGTTCTAGAAAACCTCCAGGGACAGTGACCCCCCCACCTCCCTGGGCAGCTGTGCCAATGCATCATCACCCTTTCGGAGAAGAATTTTTACCTAATGTCCAGCCTGAACCTCCCCTGGTGCAAATGAAGCCCGTTACCTGTTGTACTATCACTCGTTACCTGGGACAAGAGACCAATCTCTTGTCCCAGCAGCTGTATTTTCTCTGTCTGTAAATAGTGATCTCAGGCAGGGCTCCAGCTTGTCCACCAAGGGGCTCAAAATCTGCCTATTTCCCAGGTTTCTGTAGACCACAGGCATGGCTTAGTGCCAGTTTTACCCCCAGTCTGATGTCCTAACGTTGTATGCGATTGCTAGCGAGTCTGCAGGAAAGTGAGATCTGTCATCCACTGTGCCTTCCTTCTCTCCCCTTCAGTTGTATGCTGTTGCAGTCAAAGATTTAGTAAGAAAAACAGATAAAATCTACAAAGTCAAAACGCGGAACAGCACGGTGGAGTACACCATTAAGAAACTCGAGCCGGGAGGCAAATACCACGTGATGGTTCAACTGGGAAACATGAGCAAAGAATCCAGCATGATGATTAACACAGGTAAAACAGCAAGTATTGATAAAAAATGCCATCCTACCATATAACCCACGGGCAGACCCTACCAGCCATCCCCTCCCCTCCAGCACAGCCGCTCTGTGCTGACCAGTAAAGCCCCCCACCCCTTTCTGAAGTGCCCCCCTTGCTGCTCCTCAACCAGCAGACAAGTGGCACTCCTGTTCCAACCTAACCTGCCTGCTGTTCTCTGTCATTTGCAGTTCCACTCTCCGCACCAGATGCCTTAAAAATTATAACAGAAAGTGACCACATTCTGCTTTTTTGGAAGAGTTTGGCGTTAAAGGAAAGCAACTTCAATGAGAGCCGGGTAAGGGGCTCTCTCCCCCATCCTACAAGCAGCATTTCAGTAATGCTGGGAGCGGCATTGCTTGCAGGGCTCCGGACACTACTCTGTAAGTACAATGGGATGCTCTGCTCCCTGAGAGTCCCTGATGAGCTGTGTCGTTGTTTTTGCCCCTCTCAGGGTTACGAGGTTCTCATGTTTGACAGCCTGGTCAACCGCACGGCCTATCTCGGGAACACCACTGAGAACTTCTTCAAAGTTTCCAACCTGAAGATAGGTCACAACTACTCCTTCGCAGTCCGGGCCAGGTGTCTGTATGGCGGGCAGATGTGTGGGGAGCCGGCCACGCTTCTCTATAATGAGCTGGGAGCTGGTAAGTCGCTGGCACTGCCTCCTCTTCCTCCATAAACACTACTAACCAAAGCCTCACAAACGGACCCAAACAGGAGTTAATGAAGTATTATACATCTGGCCACTTGGTGGCTTTGCATCCTAGCAGGTCTGGATAGAAGAAACCATCCTGAAGTCATAGGTTGGAAATGTTAGCAATTTGGATGTATTTGGGTTGGGTTTGTTCCACAAAAACCCACTCCCTTAGGACACTGCACAAGTATCAGCGGGAGAAATGTCATATCGGTTGCAAGTGGTGTTTCCCTGCCTCCCTGCTCTGTAGGTGAAGACTCCTCTGAATCCAAAATGGGCAGATCCACTGACGTGGCTGCCATCGTGGTCCCCATCCTGTTCCTGCTGCTGGTGGCGCTGGGGGCCGGCTTCGTGGTGCTCTACACGAGGCACCGCCGGCTGCAGAGCAGCTTCACCGCCTTCGCCAACAGCCACTACAGCTCCCGCCTGGGCTCGGCCATCTTCTCCTCAGGGGACGACTTAGGTATGTAGAATCAAAGAGTCGTACAATCATTGAGGTTGGGAAAGAGCATTAGGATCATCAGGTCCAACCGTCAGCCTAGCACAGCTCTTGGGGTCATGCATAGGGATCTCAGGTACTTCAAATCAGCACATGACCTTAATTATTATCGTGCTTTGGGACGTCTTCTGTATGGGTTTGATCTGATTCTAAGAATATAAACTTGTTCCAGGGTATATGTTATCAGTAGCTTCACTTAAACACACCCCACTAATGAAAATTCATTGAAACCTGGGTATCACAAATGTAACAACCAGGTAAGAGCCACGTGCTGATGCACTAGTTTTGGGGCCAGTTTTGGGGCCAGTTCAGCTGTGCCCCATAGAAACATAGAATCATTCAGGTTGGAAAAGACCTCTCAGATCACTGACCCCAACCCGAACCCATCCCACCACACCCACTGGCCATGTCCCCAAGTGCCACCTCCCCATGGTTCTGGAACAACTCCAGGGACAGTGACCCTCCGACCTCCATGGGCAGCCTGTACCCCTGCATCACCACTCTTCCAAAGAATGATTTTTTCCTAATATCCAACCTGAAACCATGGGCAGTGTAAAAGAGCTCCGGGTTTGTTTTCCAGGAGATGAGGATGACGAAGCTCCCATGATAACTGGATTTTCAGATGATGTCCCCATGGTCATCGCATGAAGCGCGTTTCTGACTGTAAAAACCAAATGGTGTAAATATTTTATTTGATAAAAATAGTTGATTGTTTATTTTAAAAATGCACTTTGAGTTGCAATATGTTATTTTTCTATGGGCCAAAAAATTTAAGAAACACTTTGTAGTAATCAACTGTGAATTGCAAACTAGGTTGGTTTAGTAACAAATTGCTTTGATTTAACATTGATTTAGTCTTACAAGGCTATGCTTGCTGGGCATGCTTTTAAGTCTGTGAGATATTTTCCGTTGACTAAATTGGCTACTCATTTTATTTTTCTAAGACAAGAATAAATTTATTTTAAAAAAAATTCAGGAGATTATATATGTAGAGAGAGATAAGTAATATAGTCCCTGAAGGTTTTGCTTTTACTTAAAAAAAAAAAAAAATCCTTTGGACTTTTGTTTTATATGAAATAATTTTTTTTGTTGTGTTAATTTATTGGGAAATCTGCTCGAGAACAGATTTCCGAAGCCGTCAGACGTTGTACACATTATTGTGTAGAACATGTGCCACTTTATCTTGCGAGGCAGTAGTGTCTTGGCATCCCCACCATTGTCCTTGCCATGAGAACAGCAATCCTTAGTTCTACATATTTTTCCCCTCTTTCAAAGACAGTCTCTCAGCAGTTACCGACCTGCTGGCTGTGATGTAATATGTCCGTAATTCATGTCAGCAATGTCAGTGCGAAAAATTGCCACCGCCTTAGCACGTCCTTCCCAGGAAAGCTTTCCCTGTGCTGCTGCTCCAGGTGCGAGGATGTCAGAGGGATGGAAGGGAGACCTGCCCCAGCTCTGCAGTCACAGAGCTGCAGGTACCATGCATCTCCATCCATCTCGCAGCAGGGTTCACTTTCCTCCATTACCATTACCTGAAAGTAGCTGCGGTTGCACCTTCCCCTTTTGAATAACATATATATAATATATCCCTGTCACTCATCGTGCCACACGTGCTGTAGACATAATATTGGCTACAGAGCAGTAGAAATGTCTGTTTCCCATCACTGAGGTTATTGTTTTGGTGAATCTCCCCTCCAATCCCACTACTTGCCAACCCAAGAGCGCGATACGAGCGGGTGCCCACGGCTCACGCTTGGCCATACTCTATATATGCAAAGCCCAGGAGCTCCGTGCCAGTGCAAATAGAGCACACTGTCTTGTCATACTGGTTCCTTGGTTTAAACCAAAAGTATTTTTGCTGTCTACATGACGTTATAATTGCAGTCTTCCTACAGATGAAACGAGAGAGGCCAACTATGTTTTGATACGCAACCGATCCGTTTAATTTCACTTACAGAAAATGTGTAAAGCATTGAGGTTCTGCAGGGTTTGATACGCTATAGAAACACTGACTCTATTTTTAATTACTGGTGTTCTCATTCCCGGTGACAGATTTTCCCCCCTAGAGTTGGGACCAAACCACAACCAGATTTTATAAGCAGCAGCAAGTTGCAATATTTTTACCATGTTTGAGGGTCAGGTGCTGTTCATGGGTAAAAATCTTGAGTAGATCGACCCAGCGTGTATATCTCAATTTGTCTGAAGTCACAGCTGCAGGGAGAGCAGACCCTGACCCAGAGGCAAAACGATCCTGGAGATATAAATCAGAAGATTTACTATATTTCTGCAGGGATGGGGGAGGCTGAAAGCAGAGGTAAAAAGCATTGCATCCCTTCCTCGCTGAACAAATGTTAATTCTGGCACAGGTATCTGAGAACTGCAGTACGGTATCCCAGAAGGTGGTACCCTCAGAGAGTGAGTAATGGGTAAATTCTGCTGCTCTGCTCCCCTGGGGAAAACTCTGCTCGAGGGAGGGCTGCAGAAGGAGCCCTCCTCATGCCCCTGTTGGGAAGGCGGATGCCAAGGGGGAACCTTGTTACCACTTTGCATTCTGCAGCAATCCCTTGGCTGGATGCTTTCAGCTGGGGATGGGTCACCTCTAGCCGCTCTGAAAGGCTCCTTTGTGCCACTCTCAGCAACGCTGTGAGCGCTGCCAGGAGGCGATCTGCTGGAATACGATATTCCAAAAATGCCCCCAGTGCAACGCGGTGAGAGCTCGTGCAGTGCAGCCCTTGCCTTTGTGCAAAGCTCCTGCACCTCTGCTCGCTGCACTGTGACGCATGGGCACTCCCTCACAGTGCAAAAATCCCCTCTGTGCTCTCAGCAAAGCAACTTTACAGGGCTAATGTATTTTATATATAAATAGAGAAGTCTAAGCTCCAGGCAGGATAGATGCAGTTCTGGGTAAATTGTATATTTTTATGAACTTTTGAAGCACGGAATCTTGTTCACAGAGATGTATATGGGGCGGGAGGGTTCTGGTGTACATACGGTACATGGATGTGGATGCATATTTTGTTCCTTTTGTGGGTTTCTTTTTTTTTTTTTTTGGTAGCTGGATGCAATGGGACGTGAATCCTTGCCTTTTTGGGAGTTGGCCTGGGTTGACCTGATGGGAACCCAGAGAGATGCTGGGATCCATAAGGCGAAAAGGGGTATGGGAGGCACAGGAGCTGGGAGGAACCTCTGGTTTGAGCCCACTGCAGATGCTGGCTGGTGTTCTCAAGTCCATTTGAACAACAAACTGAGACTGTAAAGGCCCTTTGTGTTCTCAGGTCACAGCGGCGGTCACAAAATGTGAAATCCTTTTGTAGGGGCAGACTTCAGCAATTTGCAGGTGGAAAGGTAAAACTCTGTTTGGGGAAGACCCTGATAACATTTCCCAAAACAACTCTCCATCTCCTTCAAATGGGCTTCAGAACAGATGTGGTGCCATGGAGTTAGTTACTCCGGGATCCAGAGAGCATCCTTGCTCCTGGTACAGCTGTAACAGTGGCAGTTAGCCTTGGGGTGGGCTCCAAGTGAAGTCTGTAGTAGTGTCCGCTTCTAATCAGGTTCCTTGAGTGGTGTTTAATACTGTACTGTTTCAATTGCTACTCTGTGTCTTTCTTTTTTTCCCCCCCTCCATTCACTGATTTCTGCTATGTTGTTATTGCACAATTTTGAAGGAATTTTTGTCTGTCTTCTTCCCTCCCCTCCCCCCCCCACTTAATAATAAAAATGGACTGGGTAAATAAAACAGTTCCTGGTTTCCAAGATCATTATTGAGCCTTTTGTGCAATAAAAGGCGAAGCTTTCCTCTGAACCAGATTTTTGCATCCCGTTCCCATGCTGCACAAGACGCCACTGCTCTCCCATTGCTGCTGGGAAGCACACCTGACACCCCAGCAGCTACAGGCAAAGCAGAATTACAGCTCGCACAGAGGTAATGAGCAGGCAGCAGTCTCTTCACACATACCTCATGCTTTAACCTACATAATTAGAAAGGCAGTGTGAGAGCATGGTGGACATAGCTGAGGCACGCAAGCATCTTAAGTGTTGCACTTCATTAATGTTTAGCTTAAGGCAACATTAACAAATGGCCATTCATTCCTTCCTCCCCTGTTGCTTCCTTCCTCATGAGTGAAGCTGACTTTTCCCTGTTGTTGCTGAAATAGATTGCCCCCCCTGGAGCTACAAGAAGTGACACCTCGTTCCCATGCACCCACTTCCCTCTGCAAGGCAGCCAGGTGCATGGCCAGGACAGAGACATTTCCAGCTAGCACCCCGATGGAGCTGTGGGTATCCCTGCTCTTTGCTGGGGAGTTGGACCAGATGGCCTTTAAAGGTCCCTTCCAACTCAAACGATTCTGTGGCTGCAAAAGCCCTCCCCAGCGTGGGTTAAGGGTTTCACCAAATAGATACACTCTGATGTTGAGTGAGTGCAGCTGAAGGTCTGGCTCACTGCTCCTCTTTTGAGTAAGCAACCCGAGTTCCTCATGCCAGACTCCTGAACAGTTATGTTTAGCCTTTCTCGGCAGGAAAGATGAAATAACTGAGGATATTTCGCAGCACAACGCAAGCTGGAATTTAGGATGGGGAGCCAAGAGCTCCTAGATAGCCCAGCCCCTCCTTTAAGGAGGGAAGGGACATTCTTTAGGAAGGAAAGAGCTGTTCCAACCATCCGTGCTAACCATCACAGCCCTACCGCAAGCCCCTCAACCTGCCAAATGTGGGACACAAGAAAAGCAGCAGCCCAGGCTCTTCCAGGGCACACGTTTCTTTCTGCCCTGTGAATTACCAGCATTCAGAAGCCCACATCCCACAGATCTTCATGGCTGAGCTCACCCAACACCTGCCCAGGTCCTGACCTTGTGTTTGATGCAGGCACCTGCCTGGGGCTGGCTGGAAGTCATCCCACTGACTCCCAGATGGAGGATGATGAAGACTAGACAGCCATGCGGGGAGGAAGGCCAGGAGGACAAACAGCGAATGGGGAGTGGGGCTGTGAGCAGCAGTTAAATAAACACATCCTGAAGCTTGCTGCCACTTGACACTGTCTGTGCAGGAGGGGGATGTGTTTTAGGGATGGAGAGTCAGAGGCAAACGTGGATGAAGTGTGGCATTCCCATACCCAACCTCGCAGCTCCAAGGGGCTCAGCCAAGGAGGATGTTGACTTTCCCTGGATCTCTCTGCTGCCCGTGGAGGGATGCAGACACCCTCTGAGAAAGAATTCCGAACCTGATCCAGCTGCACTCGACATTTTTTCAGCACATTTTCATTCCCATCCCACTGTAAGAACGGCTGCTTGAGCACTTTGTGTTACCCCCAACCTGAGATCCCAGGGGGTAGGAGGTTGGGGGTAGAGAGCAGGAGAAGGAGCTGGGGGCTCCTCCAGGCCTCCCCCACAGCACATCCAGGCTGAGAGGGTCCCCTGGTCCCTCCTGCACCCAGGCAGAGGATGGCACTGCAGCGGAGCCCTCAGCAGGGCTGCCCTGACCCCAAGCATCCTCCCTGGCTCTGTGGATCCCGCAGCTTCCCTTTCCTCCGCTGTGGTGAGCTCCCTTGTAAAGCCAGGAACAGAAGCCCAGAGGCCAATTCCCAGTTGTTTGTTTTGTCACAAGAGCAGCTTTATTTTTAATCCAGTTCCACTTCGCAGCGGCTATATGCAGCTCCCAGCCAACATGCCGATGTACCCAGGAAATGACCGCGGCGGGCTCTGAGCTCATCGAGACAATAGCGTGCTTGGCTCCTTCCTTTGGATCAGCACCATCTCCAAATGTACTTTTCCTCCTAAACTTATTTAACCTTGCAACCAAGAGCTGCAGCGCTGGTGAGCTATTTGTTTCGAGACCAGATCTCCTGGGAGAATAGGCACAAAAAGAACAGAAGGCAGCCCGGGGAGATGGAAGGGAGAAAACTGAGAAAGGGATTCGAACGCTTTGCCCTTGGAGACCATGCCAGCGACCTGCTAGAGCCCGGCCATCGTAAATAAACAGGCTCCATTTATTGTCTTGCCAGGCCGGCGAGCACCGTGATGCTTGAGCTGGCTCCAGCGAGTGGCTCCGCCACCAGCGCCCGCCTCCGTGCTGCGCTCTGAGGCAAAACAGATGTCGGCCACCGCGTGCCCGTGGTCGTCTGATTCCAGTGAGGTTTGGGGAGAGCTTTGTTATTGTTCCCCCAGCGCAGAGACAAAATCTTCCCTGGTGGTGAATCCCCAGTGAGGGGTGGCAATGTTGAGCGAGCGGGGCTGAGCCCAGCGACCACGCAAGCATCGCACTGGGCTTCGTGACATCCCAGTGCTCTGTGGTGCTGTGAGCTGGGGCTGGGGGCAGCTCCCCCCACTCCTCCCCCAGCACCCATCCTTTGCCTTTAACCTGTTCTGCAGCCTCAGTCCCAAGCGAGTGTGCTCGCTGCCGGTCCCACTGCCACCCACGTGCAGTAGATGGCAGCAGAAGCTTTAGGCACCGGCCACCAAACTCACCGCCATTCCTCCCCCCACGCTTTTTTTTTTTTTTCTTATTCTTTTTTTTTTTTAAACTTTTTTTTTTTTTTTTACTTTTGGTGGCCTCAAAAATTATTAGTTCCAGATGAGCTCCTGCCGTTGTAATAGTCCATTTAACCCGATGTACTCTGCGCGGAGTCAGTGCAAGTTCAACTGCAGCGCTCTCCCATGTGAACCACGCATCAGAGACCCAATTCTGCACAGCTTTGGGCACTGCTGGTGGAGGTTAAAGCTGGTGGGCACGGTCCAGCGTGGGCCACACTGATGCGCTGTGCTAGGAGCAGAGCTGAGCTCCCAGGTCTGAGCTCAGGGAACCTCTGCTCTGTGCCTCCCTTTGAAGATTAGCCCTAATAAGCCAAACCAGTGGGTATTTGGTTTTATAAGGAAGGAGCGTTTCAAGTCACGTACGCCGCTATTGTTGGACACAAAACATGTACTGTCTCTGCCCGCGGTGACTCTAGTAACCGCTCCACGCTCGTCTTTTGTTGGGATTACCTTTATTTTTGTACTGTATTAAATTCACCACCCTCCACCTTCCAGGCCTGTTAAAATTGATGACGTTTCCCATGGCTAAGGGATAAAATTATACGCATGTATAGTTATGAAATCTGTTTGTGCTATTTTACCGTCATATTCAAATTTTATGCCTTATGTGGGTTACGTATTCAGAAACGATAATCGCAACTACCAGATTTCTCTCCCACTGGAATAATAAGTACATCCTATATAAACAAGCTATGTGCAAGAGGTACGTTACATGATTTGTTTCTCATAAATGAAGACAGCTATAGCAAAACACACGCTGTTTGCTTTTTTAGCTCACTGTACACACAGCCTTTAACCTGAGGAGCTCCAGCGCTCTGAGTGCTTCCATTAAGCTCCACCACTGCCATGCTGGGGACTACATTTAGTGCTGTTCTGTTGATTCCTTCTAGATGAATGGGCTTGGGGACCAAGCTGCATGCACTGAACTCCCCTCTCCCCAGTCAGGATCATTCACAAAAGCTCTTCCATGCAACCTTCCCAAGAACAGCTAGAGAACAAGCATCTTGAACCCCAAGCCCCCAGGAAAATGCAGCTTCCACTGAAGGCTGAGATTTCCCACGGCATGTGTTCCCAGCAAAACGTCAGAGCAGGTTCCACTCCATCACGGAATCATGGAGCCATTAAGATTGGAGAAGACCTCCTGCCCACAGGATCTGAAGGGAACCCACATGCACTGCAGAAGCAACAGGGCAAATGAGAGGGCAACATCACCCAACCATTCCCTGGGGGGCCCAGCGCTCCCAGCTCTCCCCTTGCACCCAACCCGCTGCGGGCACCACTTCCTCCATGGCCTTGGGAATGGGCTGGTGACCAGCTCCAGCCGAGGTATGAATAGGTGCTGAAGCAATTCAGCTTTTCCCAACATTGTTTCAGCTTTGGCTGCTTATCAGCTTTCCATCTCTCCCTTTTCCTTGTTCTGTCCCCCTCTCCTGTGCAGGCTCCTTTGTTCCTGTGTTTACAGTAGCATCGATTTACTGTCAGAGAGCGGCGCGGCCTTGGAGTGAAAAAAATGCTGCTTCTCTTCTAAGAGGTTGGGGATGGGGATGTGGCCCCACGCAGAGCAGTGCCTGCCCTCCTGCCGACCACATGGGCTGCACTGGGGACAAGCCTGCGACCCACGGTGGCCCTTGGGCTCCAGGTGATGGACTCAGGTGTGGCTGTGTGCTCACAGGGGGGGAAACTGAGGCGCACAAGGAAGCGAGCAATGACAGAGAAACCTGGCTTTTCTCATGGCTAAGCCATGGCCTTTTGTTCCTCTTCCCACCAGCCAAGACCTCAAGGCTTCGGTCATGTTTTCATTTTACTGCCTGATAACATTTCCTCTCTACTGCTGAAACCACAGCACGTGTTACATTTTGTGCCGAGAGCCGTTTGTCTTTGATCCTTTCCAACACCACAATGACTGCTTTTGGACCCAGAGCCCCTGCCACACTGGAGCAGGGCATGGGGCAGCCCTGTAAGTGGCTCCGTGGGGGCTGCAGCCCGCATTGTTACTCTGGTTCCAGTTTCCAATTGCCCCCTCTTTGCCCAGCTCCGTTGCTTTCACATGCTTTTGTTCAGCTCTCCTGTGAAAGGAGGGGTTTGAGGAGGTGACAGGTCTGTAAATATATAGCATTGTCTGCAGCAGGAGAGAAAAAAAAGGTAGAAAGGCAGAAAGAGTGATGGATATACCCTTCCCTCCCCGCACTTGGGACAGATGAAGAAAGATGGCAGATAATTGCTCTTTATTGTGCCCTGGGTTCACCTTAAGATGAAGAAAGCGATAAGATTTCAATTAATGTCATTTAAGATTCCCTGCAAGCTGTCCCGTTCCTTTCTTGGCTTCTTTCCTTCCCCAAAGTGGAGGTGCTCAATGCCGCCTTTGTACCTCAGGGACCTCCCCAAACAGCCACGTCCTCACCTGGCGAGCACTGTCAAGGCGGAGCAATGCTAATCCAGACCAGATGACAGCCCCCAGCCCCTCTCTCGATTTATTATAGGGCAGGATAGATAACACACTTCACTGTACAGATCAGGGATCATTTCCCAGCTTGCCCAGGAATGAGTCGAGAAGTTTCCTTACCAGCTTCGTCCACTGCAATACCCATGCACAGGAAGCACCAGGTCCAGGTTTTGGTGCAGGGTGCACTGCACACAGCATGGGTGCTCCCCTAGGGAACTGCACCCTGTTCCTCGGGATGAGAGAACACAGAAGGCTGAGGAACACGGAACTGGCTCCTTGCTGAGTAATAAGTGCACCCCAGAGAAGAGTGAAATCTTCATTACATATAAAATAAAATAATCTGGGAAAGGAAAAAAAA
>NC_034431.1:3527368-3647630 GCF_002078875.1 Numida meleagris | reverse complement strand
AAGGAGAAGGAGAAGGAGAAGGAGAAGGAGAAGGAGAAGGAGAAGGTGAAGGAGAAGGAGAAGGAGAAGGAGAAGGAGAAGGAGAAGGAGAAGGAAAATAAGGAAAATAAGGAAAAAGGAAAGGGAAAGGGAAAGGAAAACAAGAGAATGGGGAAGGGAAAGGAAAAAGGAAAAAAAGGAAAAGAAAAAGAAGAAAAAAGAAGAACAATGGAAAAGGGGGAAAAAAAAACAACAATCAAAGCTACCTGTGAGATTCTGTGTAGTAGAAAGATTGCAATTTGGATCTCATCGTATCTAAAACCAGAAGAAAGCATCCAATCACCAAGATACTCCAGAACCAGGCTCAAAATCTTGAAAATATCCACACTGGTCAATTCATTTTCACAATGTGCTCTCATTCAGAACATCCTTCTATCTTACTGTGCCTTTTTGGGAAAATTTTGACATTAAGAATGGCTCCTGGGTTTCACAGACCGAGTAATTCAAGTAAATGATCTATTTTTTCTTTTTTTTTTTTTTTTTTTTACTAGCGAAGAAAACACCCCGCCAAGCAGCACAAATAGCTGAAATTCTTGCTTTCCCCCCACAGATACACTAATGTTTATTGTTCCCCAGAGCATCCATTCTTGCTCCTCTGCTATATATACCCGCGTGACGTTTCCATATGTTCCTTCGCTCAGCTCCCTGGTAACGCAGCGCCCTGCTGGGAGCAGGGGCCGGGAGAAGAGGTGAGGATTTGGCATGAGGAGGTGACACTGATGGCACCGCATCACCAACCTGACCTTCATTTCCCAATGGCCATCACAAGAAGTGAGGCGGCTGTGAGGGGGTGAAGGTGCGGAGGGGACTGTGTGCTTACAGGCTTCAAGCACATGAAGTCTTGTCAGACTCAGTGTGGTTTTCACTTTGGATATTTTGAACCCTAACACATCTTTATGGAGTCTAATTAATTGCCTTTCCTTTCCTTTATGAGACCGCTGATCAGCTCTAGCATGCACCGAGTGGTACCAACATAGCTTCCAACAAGGATGCTCCCTGAAACACCTGGGCTGAGACCCTGTCTGTGCTGACTGGAGAAGAAAACATCATCTTTAAGAGCTTAAAAAGGCATTTCTCTACTCCCAAATCAATAGCAAAGCATTGCATTTGCCTGATCTGCAACAGCAAGCGGAGCACAGGCAGTGACCAGGAAGGTGCAACCTGGCCACACACCATGCACGAGGTGCCCGAACAGGCGAACACTTGGGGCTCAGAACTTAGGATTTACAGGGTCTGCATGTTCCTGCCTTCAAAATTCTTCACCTCAACGTCTAATAGGATTTTTTTTTTTTCATTATGAGAAGTTTTTCAAGACAGGAAAACCATTTCCTGTCCAGACCAGACACTGACTTCCTGAATGCTTTCAAGCGGATCGTGTAATCTTATGCCCCTGTTTGTAAGACGAAGATGATCGACTGCTTTTGTCTGTCCTGTCCACTTAAACTTACAAGCTGTGGTCCTTAACACACACACGTGGCCAGGCATAACTGCATCCTGATCTCATATAGCACTGCGGCAGTGCTCATAAATAATGAGAGAGTTACGAAAGTAGGATTTACAGTAATGCGTCAGAGCGGGGAATGACAAAATTGCATGGGTTTACTCGAGATTTACATCAGAATAAACAAGCCCAGACTTTTGCCCTAATTCTACAGCAGGACTTTGGCTCATGCACCCACGTCCCCTCCTCTAACCCCCCTCCCCCCATCTCTTACACGGAAATTCGTTTATTTTTGAATGGTGAAACTGCACACAAACGTGTCCCAAGATGCTGGGGAGGGATGGGGACATGGGTACAGGGGCAGTGGGGCAGTGCCACCCCCACCTGCCTGTGCACAGCCATGGGGCAGCCTTGGTGTGCATCATCCCCACTGAAAACACCTTGCTTCTGCTGCAGGGAGAGAGGAGCTGCAGTGGTTAACTGAGTGCCTTGAGGGTGAGCTCTGGTTGCACAGAAATATTAGGGAAAAAAATCGTTTTTATTTTTTTCCCTATTTGTTGGACATGGGGTCACAGATGCAAATGCTCTGAAGTCGGAATGGGCGCTCCTGGGTTGGTGTAAACAAAATGTCCGGCTCTGTAGCTGGGGCCTGAATGGCAACACAGCCATGGGAACATGTGTCTTCCATGGCACCCACCTCCCCATGGGCCATGCATGGCCCCGTGGCACCAACACGGAGGTGGCCTTGGAGGGGACCGCGTGCCACTGCTGGGCTTTGTGTCGGCACAATGGCGTGCAGAGACTGGGACGATGCTCTGGGTGGTGGGTGAGGACGGCTTTATTCCCTTCACACAGTGGATGCAGACAACGATATTCCCCCAAATTAGAGGAAATCATTTCTACCTGCTCTATTTCTGCGGGCAGAAGCTAATCAAGCCCTTATATAACCTGTGCTGGGTGAGTGAGAAGTGTCCCTGCTCTGAGTGCCAACCCGAACAGACGGCAGCGTGCTGCTAATTGCTCCGACCCACAGCCGGTCCATTAGGGCAGCATCAGCCGCCTGCACTGGGGAAGCTTTGGGGTTTAATTGCACCCGTGCAACACTCTGCGCCACGGTTTGCTCCGGCACTGCAAACACATTAATTGTCCCAGCCAGCAGCTCCTCTGCTTCTCATTTCTATGCCGACTGCTCCGCGCTGATTTGCTGCCCAGCAAACCCCCGGCAGCCAATGGGCCACAGCTTTGCCGTTCACGTCCTAGCAACAAGGCCTGTTCCAATCTCGCTCCAGCAAACTGACACCTGAAAAATGACATCATGAAGAGCAGGGCGGCAGCGGGGCCAGGGCGCTTTTTTCAGCTGTCTGCTGCAGAGTTCATTTGAGGTGTTCCAGTCTCGATCCTTAAAGCTACACCGCGCGAAATGCCGCCTGCACTTTTCCCCTTTTCCCCCGGCCGCCGATGTGGGTTAATGCTTTCCACCTCCACCCTCTCCCTTCCAACCGAAGGACAAACCCCAAATTGCCGCCGCGTGAGCAGCCCCTGGTGCTGTGTCACCGCTCCTCCCTTTGCCAGCTCCACACAACTGCTGGGAATCGCATATTTCCGCCCCATGTCTGATCCCACCTGGGGACGTGCACCACTGGGAGATCCCAGCAGCACGCTGAGGTTGTGATCCGTCGCTGAAAGGGTTCGGCCGTGCCGCACACCGCTCCTCCATGCAAAGATCAAAACCTTTCGCTTGCTTCCTTGCTATCATTTTTAATTAATGAAGGCAGAAATGCCCGCAGACACGGAACCAGGGAGAGAACGCCCTGCCTGTCTCCGCGCTGTATTTTCTTTAGGGAAGGGGAAAAAATGGCAAGGGAAAGTCCTGCTCAGCAAAGGTTGCAATCAGAGTGGCTCTAGGTGATGAGCAGTGGTGGTTATCAATTGTCAGAGCACTGTGGGGCGCGGGGATGAGGGGGTTACAGCTCGGGACTGGTCTGCAGTCTATGTAAAATATTTTAGCGCACCGGAAAATAGACAGCAGAGAAAATCCGATTCCAGATGATTCAAAGGCACAAAGACAATGGAAGAAATGGACCAAGTTCAGCTCATTTAAATGTTGTTAATTGTTCATTCCCATAGTGAGACCGCTTCTTCTGCAAACGAGAGAACAAACCCTTTAACATTTTTTTTTATTAGCGCCACGCCAGAACTGAAGTGAACCCAAATAATCTTAATCACTGAATGGTGCTTGCTGTTTTATGGCTTTTTAAAGAAAGCGGGAGAAGAAAAAGAAGCAAAGCCGCAGATAATGCAGCGCTGGCACAAAGAAGGGCTGGAAGTCACTGCAATGTGCTCCCAGCCCTCTTGGAGGTCTCGAGCACTGCTGGAGAGGAGCAGAATGGGAAGCGAACCCACCCACCCTTCAGGGAGCAAAGTTCCGTTGGCTGCTCACCGGTGAGAGCTTGCAGTGGGACATCTGCACCTCCAGCTACGGGTTGCAGGGTGTCAACCACTGCATTTATTCATTTTCCCGGGTGTTTACACAAACAGCATCTCACAAGGCAGCAAACAGTTGCATCAGGGCCCCAGTGCTGGCTAAATTTTTGGCTCTCAAGAGCAATGGGTGCTGGCAGGCTGCCCATGCTGCTCGGGGCCTGCTGGGCTATATAAGGCGAGGGGAGGAAGGAGAAGGGGCACCGAGGGGAGAAACGTTGCGCACGTAAACATGAACATTGAGCAGAGAGAGGGAAAAGCTCATCTAAATGCCATTTGTCATAGGTGGCGTGGGTCAGTGCAGTGGCTGCCAGGCTGTTTCCCCCATCAGCAGCAACGTAGTGTGGAAATACACGCCAGGTAAAGCCAATTTTCTATAGAGCAAACCCTGTGCTTTGCCATACTCAGCCCTTACACCTCCTGTTTCATCTCTGGGAGGAATCCCTGGGTCACAGACACAGGATGGGTCTTCTGCGTGGGTTCCCTTTCCCCACTGGGAAGGATGCTAGAATCAAGGAACACGCTCATGGTTGTATTCTCCTTGAAATGCCATCAGGATTTGTCCTCCTGCCCATGCAGGCTACAGCAGAGGTCAGGGCTCTGCCTCTTTGTTAAGGACCTGACCACCTCCATTAGTTTTCTACTATCTACCACTCCCCCATAAGATGGAAATGCATTGGATATTGCAAATCGCCAGGCTCCCAGAGGAACTGCTGTCATTAATATCTCCATGCATCATGGGCAAAACATTTGTTTTTGTCATTAAAAGAGGCTGAAACGCAACATCCCTGTGTGCCCATCAGACTCTGCCCCAGTGCAGAGCACGCCGGGGGGAGCAGCAGCATTCAGTGCCTTTCAATGGAGTTTGGAACAGGTCCCTCATGCAATATGCATTTACTCATACAGTGCTCACAGAAAAGGATCCTGAATGAGACAAAATATCTAATCAAGTGCATTTACCCCGTGCTTCAGTCACCCACCTGCACCAGGATTATAGTTGATAGCATGCAAACTGTACCAGAGTTTTCTCTATAGCATCAATCACGACATTATGCTGCCGCATTCCGCATTGGTTAGGGAAGCAATTTATAATTTGAGATGACTTCAAGTTAGGAAGCAACTGATTACAGAACAAGAACTTTATAACTCCGTGGAATTACAAACCCACGGCTTGAGTGAATCATGTGCAAATTTAAATTGGGCATCATTAAGATGGCTGCTGCATCCCACTCTGGGTGTAGTAAAATGTGCGAGCAAGAGTTGTGGTGGATCTTTGTGAATGAGGATGCCATCCGAAGTACATCTGCAGTCCCGCTGCTTGCCAGCGGAGAGGTGCTATTTAAAAACCTCACAACACTGCTGTCCTACGGGGGTGGCCTCTTTTTTTGAAGATGAAACATAGATCTGAAAACAGAGCAGGGCTGGGAGAATCTGGGAGAGCTGCTGGCTCATGATGGGGTGGGTGGAAATTAGGCTCCTGCTGCTAAAAGCAGCTGGATTTGGGGCGTCAGACCCCAACAGTTGTCGTGCTCCTGGTTTTTGTCGGTGCTTGCACGTCCAAGCTTTTGGCTTGCCTGAGCCCGCTCTGAGTGAAGGGGAATTGTCTTGGGCCACGTATAGGTTGGCTGCTCCAAAAGTAATGCCTCCTATTTATTTCCATGGAAATAGCAGTAGGTACAAGGAGCAGAGTAACAGTTCAATAGAGCACATTCTCAGCTACAAAATACTGTTTTTCAACGCAGTCACCACCATTAGTTCTGCATTTTCACCAGCAGCGAATGAGAGCCTGCGTGTTGTGCTCATAAAAGTCTGCACCAGAGGAGGTTGCCCACTGTCACTGTCACCACTGCTGAAATGCACCACCCACCCTCACTGTGCTCACATTCACTGGTTGGTCCCCATCAACGTTCAGCAAGCATTGATGGATGTCAGTGACAAAGAGTGGTTCACAAATGTGCATACTGGCAAAAAGCATTGAAGAAAGGGATGATTCTCTCTGTTCAGATAGGGCTTATAAACATCCAGTAGAGAGACACGAGAAGATTTTTGAGTTGAATATCTGATCGCAGCTCTATACATTCCATCAGAAAATTTGCAGGTCATGTATTTGTGTTGACTGAAAATGGAGTCACAAATAAACCAAACAATTGATAACGCTTTGGCAATTTTGCAATCCGTTCTCAAATTCCTTTATCGAAATGGAAAGCACAGCTGCACTTTTTTTTTTTTTTTTTTCTGTTCACAGGACTGTGTTCAGTCAATGTATCAAAATACATGAAATTATTCCCTATAACTTGAGTTACCGCTGCACCATGCCCCACGTACTGCTGGCCCATGGGCCACGGGTTGGTTATGCCCGTGTCAGTGCTTTTCATAATGACCTTAAGGAGATTATATTCATTAAATGTGTGGACAACACAGAGACCCTCAGAGTACTGAAGGGCAAAATTAGCCCTCAAAATGAACTGGGGAAACTGAGATCATCTGAAACGCCTGGGTGAAATCCAGCAGGGATGAGAGGACAAGATGTCGGACATAGACACCGGGAGATGAGGTGACCTTCTCCCCACGTGATCCATGGAAGTCAGGGTAATTCCCATCTCACAGGTGCTCCAATACTCATCTCTGAACCTGTCAGCACTCCAGAGATTACCACTGCAGTTCCTGCTCTACCGCCGACCCTACAGACAGAGCAAATTCTCTAAAGGAAATCTTCCTCCAGCATGTTCAGGCACCGCGCTGGATTTGTGCATCATGGATAAACCCTTCAGGGCTGCTGCTTCCAGGAGGCATGGAATGATTGACTCCCTTTATTTCTAAAGAAAACTGCCCTGCCCTGATCTTGGGCCTTTCCATGGATGGGTACCGCAGACATAAAGTGAAAAATGGCAAATTCCCGAGAAATACAGCTGGGTATCCAAGGACTGTGCTCCCGTTTCCTTATCCCACAAGCACTTCAGTGGCTTTGAGGGCCAAGTTAATGTGAGATCTGTTTTTTCTCAAGGCATCACCATCACCTCAGAAGTGAAATACCGGGAGGAGATCATAAATGTGTCCTTGAGGTGTAAAGGAAAGGCAATGAAAAAATATGAGCGCAAATAAAAACACTGGCTGAGGCTGCACACCCTGAATATTAATATTTTTTCCAAAATACTGCCTTCCTTTTCAGCTTAAGGGAATATTGCCTTATAGATAACTGTTAACCTGACACTGACTGATAAAAGCAATCACATCCTGGGGGTTATTGTCTTCCAGAGAATGCTTAAATAACAATAATACTCATAAACAGGAGCCATCACCTGGGGGTGAGGTTGCCCTGACTCTGGGCAGAATAGAAAAAATCACAGAACATAGAATCACAAAGACTGGAAAAGACCATTAACAACTTCAAGTCCAACCCCACCCCATTCCCATCATGCCCACTAAACCCCATGGAATTCTCTTCCCAACCTCCACCTGGGTCGGTATAAATGGATGGAGCTGGGCGAGCTCTGCAGCCCCATGTGCAAAAGGAGCAGAGTGAAAGTGCTGTAACTTTTGCTTTTTTTGCTTTTTTTTTGCTTTTCTTTTCTTTTCTCTCTCTCTTTTTTTTTTTTTTCTCCTTTTCTCCTTTCTCACAGCCTGAAAAAAGCCCGGCCTAGCTGCCTGTGCCAAGCCTGCCTCGAGTTTCTGTGTCCCCCCACTATTCATCCGTGATTACATGCCCCCTGAACACCTGCGAGAGCAGCTCATAAAGCACGCATTCATGGGGCCTGGCAGCACCAGCATGGGAACTGCAGGCTACAGGGCGACAGTCATTGTATCTCCAGATAAAAACATTCTCTGAGCAAGGCCTCTGAAAATAGAAGCTGGCTGCAATTTCAGTTCAGCACCACAGGGTATTTTAAAAAAAATAATAATAAAGAAAAAAGGGTTCCTTCACCTTGGTCCCTTTTAAAGTCACTTGAGAGCATGGTGCAGGGCTGTTGGAGCCCTGCGTGCAGCAGCAAACCCTGCTCGGGGCAGGGGAAGGCTCCTGGCTGCAAGGTGAAGGGAGAGGTGATGCCTGCAGCCATCCCACTGGAAATAGCAAGAAGAAAACTACTGCTTCTACTAATACAAAGCATGCACAGCAATTCGATAACTGCATGGGCAAGAGGTAGGAATACTGACAATAAAGCATGGGATGGTGGTGGGGAACTGACCCAAAACAGCCAGGTGGGTACATGGTGGTGGTGCAGGCACAGCAGGACGCGTGCTGGCAAGGAGACCTGCAATGGATGCACAGGCCCTGGCCACCAGTGCATGCTGCTGCTGGGCAATGCCACCTCTCGATGCTCAGTGTGGGTGCATTTCTCTGCCACGCTCTGGGATTGCAGAGGCACATCCATTGCTTAAACCAGAATGCAGCTGTGAAACATGTGAGGGAGATGGCTAAGTAAAGGTGACAACACCTTTTGGGTGGGATGGTTGGGTTATCCAGCCTACGTGATTGCGGAACTTGCTCAATTATTATTAGGTAGGGGAAATCCAAAAGCTGCCACAGTTGCGGGGCTGAGCTGCACACACCCAGAGCCAGGTGCCATGTGCCCTCCCCTCCCACCCCAGGGATGTCACCTGTGCAAAACACAGCACCACATCCCAGACAGAGGCAGCCCAGCAGCCACTGCACACTGCGTCCCAGCCTGAGGATGGCTATTTTAAGATCTGTGATTCCTGAGGATGCATTAAATACATCTGCATTTTTCAAAATCTCTCCACGGATTCACTCAACACTGACTTCCCAGGCTGGGGTTCACCTCATCTAATTTTTACTCACCTAAAAAATTCAGCATCTCATGTGAAGCAGCAATTACACTCCCTCCCCAGCCAATGCAGAGGCATGGCAAAAACCAGGGGGCTGTTTTTCCCATCTCAGAGCTCCTAACCATAGGACGCAAGCAGAACATTGCAATGCACTGCAGATCAGGACCATGGCAGCTGAACCCAAAACTCAGGCTGAGCACTGACCCTGCCCTAGCACAGCCCTGAGGAATGGGTACCACCACGACCTTGGGAAGGGCTGAGCCATGCCATGCTGTCTCAGGTCGCTGCTTCATCCTTGAGGAGGAGGAACCAGGAGGTGGATATCTCCACAGTCAGTATATAGACTCATTAAGGTTGGAAAAGAACACCAAAATCATCTGGTTCAACCAGCAGCCCGTCCCCCCCATGCCCATTAACTGTGTCCCCAGTGCCACATCCACGCTTCTCTCCAGCGCCTCCAGGGACATCACATCCTACAGCCTGAGCCATCTCCAAATTCTGCCATTCCAACTCGCTTGCAACTCAAGAAAGTGGAGAAAATAACGTCTTCTTTCAAAGAAAGAAAAAAAGGAGAGGAAAATATGCAGCAAACTCTCCTGTGTGTGTTTTTGACTTAGCAATATCTGTAGCCAATTTTCCCAAGAGACACAAACAAACACATGCCGAACCGGAATATCAATGAGGTCTTTTTTAGAGCAGGCACATTAAAATGCAAAACAGGAGATAATGAGATAAAGCAGCGAGTTACAGGTTCCTAAATTCCAGATTTTTAAAGCCCATGGAAGAGAAGTGGGTTACTCCTGGCGGAGGGCTTGGCTGTGGGGCAGCACCTCTGGCTCCTGCTGCTGATGGAGCACAGGGATGAGGCTTAGAATAGAGGGGCAGAGAGCAAGGGGGGTACGTGGGGGGACAGGTAGGGGTTGTGGGTTTTGGAGGAGATAGAAAAATGCAGCTTTGATGGCATAGCTGCAGCCTGGGCTGAGGGGCAGAAAGGTGGTTTTGTTCGTCCCCGCACAGCTCTGTCCCTGGTGAATGAAGCTGCCTTTTTTTCCCACCCCCCGACTGCCCGTGCTCCAGCAGCCCCAGTAGGTGACACTGTAAAATTTGGGGTCACTTTGAGGAGGTGACATGTTGGATCCCGGTGCCAAAAAGATCATGAAAGGAAAATTAAAAGAAGAATGAATGAGAGGAAATGGAGAGAGGGGGAAAGCGTAAGAAAGAGCCATTATTTAACCAGACCTGGCCAAGGGTAAAGGTTTTAATTCTTTCCAAGTGCCATATGTGGTTGCCTGTGGGGGAAAGGCAAAGCCATATTTATCTGACTGAACCAATAATTCATATCTGTTTCAGAAGCCGACTTTGGTGGATTGTAGATCTACAGCTGTTCCTAGTCTAGGTCCAGACTTTCCCGGTGGGAATCACTGTAGCAACACGTCTGACTTATAGGATTCATATGGAGGGGGATAGGAGACCCAGAACTGTAAATTCAAACCGTGTGTACATTACTTCTATGCATTCAATTCAAAAGCATTTAGGGCTTTTCAAAACAGCCCTTTCACTACAGGAAAACTCCCCCACACTCACAATTTAAAGGAAACAGATCTTTCATGTTTACCCTTCCTGTTTCTTGTAGGAGGTCTTGAAATAAAGGTAAGAATGCAAAGCCGGTTTATATTTTTCCAATAAAACGCAGAGCAGTGGCCCTGGCGTGAGGGTATGTGTGTGTGCAGGGGAGGATGGGGGGGCTGCATGCTGCTGGGGGGGGCACAGCGCGGCGGCGAAACAAAGAAATATTTTGCCTTCCCTCTCAAACGCTCTCTCAACGCCGCATTTCCCCTTCAGTTCATTTTCCAGCACAAACCTCCCATGCAAGGCTCCAAAAGTGATTTGGGGTCGATAGAGCCCTGATGCCTCCTTGTCGTATTTTTTTACCTGGATGGGTTTCCCTTTTTCTCCCTGGGGATGCCCCAGCAGAGCCCTGTGCAGCTCACATCCCTGCTACTGAACCCCATGGCACGGACCGACTCCAGCACCCACGCTGCAAAACAAGCCCTGCCCCTGGGGATGGGGTGAGCAAACGTTCCCCCCTTCCCTCCTAACTGATTGAGTCTTGTTCCCTACAACACAGCTGGGGACCCTGCATGGAAGGGGCAGGAGGAACACTGCTGGCATTGCCCCGCGCTGCTGTGTATCCTGTGCAATTCGTCTCCTTTCTGTTTGCTTTATGCCTTGTTGCTTGTTTCATGTATTATGTATGATGGTCGTGTTAGGTCTCGTCTCTCACCATGCTAAAGAAAATAAAGAATTTTGAACTCGGAGTTATTATGTGCTCTGGGTGTTAGAAAATAACCACTGCTGAGCTGCTCATCGGGTCAGATCCCAACCTTACAGAAATCTCCCCTTGCTCCTCTTCCAGCAGCCCAGGGTTTGGCCCTTCTGCTCCATCCTTCCTGCCCTGCCCTTGCTGAAGCACCATGGGCTCTCACCCACTTCACAAAATACCAAGTAAACATCAGACTGAAGAGGATGCCACCAGCTCCAGAGATTTTACAACCCAAATTAGACACCTTAAACATTGCAGAGGAACACGAGAGAGAAACTATTTCATCGGGTTCCTCTTCCACTAATCGCTTCATCTCCCATGTTCCCAGCAGATGGGACCAGTGTAGTTTGACTAAGTGCTGAGCATCCTCAGCAGCAAGGGCAGCATCTCCCCTGCTACTGTTTGTGCTAAAGCAAAGCTGAATTTGGAGGCAGGAGACATTTTGCTGGCAGGTAAATGGGACAGGCACCTCCAGCAAAGCAAGAGGGTGAGGGCCAATATCTGCACAGCAGGAGAGACTGTAGAATCATAGAAGCATTAAGGTTGGAGAAGACTCCTCAGATCCCCAAGTCCAACCCCAATCCATCCCACCGTGCCCACTGACCATGTCCCCAAGTGCCACATCCCCACAGTTCTGCAGCACCTCCAGGGATGGTGACCCCCCCACCTCCCTGGGCAGCTGTGCCAGTGCATCACCACCCTTTTGGAGAAGAAATTGTTCCTCATGTCCAACCAGAACCTCCCCCGGGGCAAAACTTAAGGCCATTACCTATCGCTAGCTATCCATGAGATGTGCTGCCGGGTGTCTTGGGGTGAGCACTGCCAGGCAGAGCTCACTATGGAGAGAAGAAGAAGAAAAGGAGCCCTGGACAATCAGCCAGAAAATGAAATTTATAGCAAAGTTCAGACAGGCAGGAGAGGGGCAGGATGCAGAAGGGGAGGTTAATTCTGGGGGAGTTTTTAAACCTGAAAGTTTTGATCCAGATGTCACATCTCTGCTTCCTGTAATGCTGGCTGCCTACAGTCCTTGGCCTGAAGAAGCATGTGGCTTACTTGAAACCATATGACAGCGCTGTTTTACTCCTGGAACCAAATGTTTAAAAATGTAATATATCAGGGATAATATAGATGCGTTTTAACAGAGGCATGGCACTTATATGGCTGTAGCACATCCATTATCAGCCCAAGCCCTCACTTAGGCTGAGTGATGCTAACTGTAGCTAGTCAATGGAAGACCTGGGCACACAGGGCTGGGAAGCATTTATGAGGTTTAAGCTCCAACGATCCTAGCCACGGCCAAATCTATTCTTTTATGGCTCCTAACCCCTCCTCTTGAAAGCGTCAACCAAGAGTTGCTGCTCTACACCAATAACTCTTCCTTTGTGAGTCTTCAAGGGCAGGGGGGAGCTGGCAGGGCTGCTCGGATGCTTGGCCTGAGATGAAAGCTGGGAGAAGGGTGATATTTCAGGACTCGACCCTCAGTAAAGCCAAAATCTTGTGGTACTGCTGTCCCTGGGGTGAGGGGAGAGAAAGAGGGGAAGCGGTGATAGCTGCAGTTTTGGCCCAGTGCTCTTCCAAGAGAAATGTCCCGTTATGTTTTATAAAAGAGGTTTTCATCAAGAAATATAGTCAGCTAAAGTCCTGTTTTCAAAGCCTTTCTTGCTCTTTGTTGGTAAATTGGAGCAGGCAGAGAACTGCTTCTTTTTGAATTTCTCTGGCTGAGGTGTCACTTTGCAGTGCATGATAGATGGGAGCGGGGATGACAAGTCACGGTAATTACGGGATTGGCGCTGGCTCTTTCTGAAGGAGGTAGCTCTAAGCAAGAGCAGCTTTTTGCTGTGTGTTGGAAGGCTGGATTAAGGAAAACTCAAACAAGACAGAGTTGTCAGTGTAGTCCTTAGCACTGAAGTGGAGCTGCAGGTTTTGGCTGAAGCAGTAATGCTGTCCCAACGTCAGCCTGCTCTCTGAATAGGAACCCTCAATAGCTCCCAGTCATTACATCCTTCCATCATTCCCTCTCTGTTTTCCTGCATTCAGCATTATCTTTGCTAAATACATTCTCGCAGCATTTTATTTATTTTGGGTCTAGAGCTTGGAGACCTCCAAGGGTCTCCTCCTTCCTGAGGAATTTTACGAATAAATCCCTGGCAGCGAGCTAGAAAAACATGTTGATGCTCTTCATATGGGAGGTGATTTCCTTCAGATCCTGGGCTGTGCATATGCTCTCCATTGTTCACATGATGGGGGGATTTGCTCAGAGAATCTCCACAGTTGCAGCTGGTGTCAGCCCTCCCAGTGGGAGCAGGGACACGGTGATGAATACTGTCAGATGACACCTGCACACCTCGAGCAGGGACGGAGTCCACATTTGCACCCTGCATTGCAGAAACCTCCCTGAGCACCTCAAAACGTGAACATCACTGTGGTAAATTCAGTCTGTGTTTGCAAGGGCTTGTAAGCACTGAGTCCATGCAACCAGCAGCGAAGCTGGGAAGTCTCCATCACCCATAACGGTATGCCTTCACAGAACTATAGAATCAGAGGGGTTGGAAAGGACCTCTGGAGATCATTGAGTACAACCCCCCCTGCTAAAAGCAGGTTCCCTACAGTAGGTCGAGCAGGAAAGCATCCACATGGATCTTGAATATCTCCAGAGAGGGAGACTCCACAACCTTGCTATTGTAGTGAGAAGGTGCTAAGAAATATTTCTATGCAATAAGGAACCAAATCCCGTTACCCAGCATCTAACCTCATGCAGACATGGGGAGGGGACCCACTGGGGTCCCCCTGCAGAATTTCAGAGAGACTCCTTCTGGGCATTGCTTGTTCTGGACCCAGCAAGGACAAGCACATCGCTACCTCCACTTTTGGGGTTTGGTGGGACCCCCTCTTCACCTCTCCAGGTCTGCTGCCCTAATGGGAAGCCACACAGCCAAGGATCTGGCCCCGAGTGCCTACAGCCCATTAGAAACTTTGCTGCAATTTTTTTAAAAACAATTCAAAATAAAATGTCGGGGAGGGGATGAAATGGTTTCCTTCCCCTCGCCCAGCCCCACTGTTCCCCACCTCCTCCTGAAGTGGCCCTGGAAGGGGTTTCTGCCTTTCTGCAGGTGATGGGGGAGGGATCTGGCCATGGACCTGGAGGCCCCCAGCTCAGCGCTGACATTGCTGCCCGAAGCACAGAGCTCTCAGAAATCACAGATGAAAGGGAAGCTGGGGGAGGGCTGGAGGCTGGGAGAAACTGCCTCGTGGCAGGTCCTTGGGCAGGGGTCAGGCTGCAGGGACACGGAGGAGGTATATTAAAAGGGGAAACTGGAGGAATCTAAATAATCAGGCTCCCCACCGAATAATGCCTTCACAAGAGGAGATGCTGTGAGAGCCAAGGAAAACCGACTCACACAGAGGGGCAGAAAAGCAGGACACCTTCTCTGAGGGGCTGTGGTGCCGGGGGGTTTGGGAAGGTGAGGGGGAAGGGCTCAGATCTGGAAGGAAATTAAATAATAGCCTGAAATTCCCAGGTGAGGAGCAATGGAATTGAAAACAGAAAGGCCCCCAAGAGATGAACAAATCAGGACTGGGAGGTGAAAAGCAGGGAGGGAGACCTGGATTCTGCCCAAATGCTGGGCTCCTTCCCCACACTGGCACGGAGCTGGGGCTCAGCCCTGCCAGGCACCCTACAGCAAGCGGAGGGATTGTGGGTGCCTACCCCAGAAGTGCCTACAACCAGTGATCCACATTTTACAGGCGCAGAATTGAGGCACAGAAAGATCACAACTCGCTCTCACTCACCATCACTCTTCTAGCCTATGGTGTTCTTCTAAAAAGACCTTTAAGACTGAGTAAGATATGCTATCACCCTGCTTTTGCTGGGGCTCATGCACAATCAAAGCTCCCTGCTATCACCCCTACACCAACACTCCATGGGATCAGCTGAGCAACAGTTATGCCATAAATATGGAAATGGTGCACGCAAGTCCTGAGCAAAAGCACAAATGGTGGCTTTGTGCACGGCCCTATGGGGAGTCTGCAGCGAGATAAGGAATTAAATCTGTGCTTGGGAATCCCAGGAAATAGCCCTGAATGTGTAGGCCATTCACAAGGCATATTTCATGGAATATCCATCAGGAAACAAATGGGAAACAAAGATGGGTGGAATGGCTGAGATAAACCCCTGACATAGGTGTTATAAACTGATGGGCTATGCTGACTTCAACAGATGTGTTTTGCTCGAGGACATGGTCCTTAGGGGGGTGGAAATTATTGACTTGGAACAAAACCACAGATTTTTTGGCAATTCTGTTCTGTTTTAAAAATTCATGGATGAGCCCTGAAAGCACTTCACCAATTAACCATTAATATCCCCCAGGAGAAACTGAGGCTTAGGGAGTGGGACTTGCGGAACCACAAAGTGACACAATTCAAGAAGGCGGCAAAGAAACCAAAGAGCTTCCAGCATCTCCTTGTCCTCCATGCTCACAACATGCACATAGTGCCCACCTTGGCAACCACCCTACAAGTGGAATAATTCACCTGGACCCCCTGCCCTACATTCCTCAGGAAGTGGGGACACGGATCTCATTTTCTGATTTAATTCTCAAATATTTAATCATCTTTCTTCCTGAAAGAGAACAGGGCTGTCAGCAAAGCCCTGCATTCTTCTAACACTAGTCCAGTTTGTGTTCAAAAGCCTTTTCTGTTTCCTTTTTCAGTGCCACATGCTGCTTGGTCAACATAATACAGGGTCTTCCTAAACAAAGGAAGATGTGTTTAGAAACTGTCCACACAGACTGATAGCCAGAATCCTGCCAGCAGAAAAAGAGGAGGTCCCACGCTCCTTTTTACAACACAGCTTAAACAGGGGACAGTAGCACAGGGATGCAATTGCTGATCCCATATGCAGTAGGTAGCACCAGGTACCTGCAGCCGAACCCAGCCCACATTAAGGTCGGGGTATGGCGTCAGGAGCACTCACTGCTGGAAGCCAGTGCTCCCTCTCTGTGTAAAGGTGAAACAAAAGACCTGGCTTATAGCTGCTGACACGTCTCAGGTGCAGGATGGATGCCTGGCTGGGAAATCCCAGCACCCTGGAGGTGTTTCCAATCAGAAGCTTACGACTCATCTCTCTGATGTGCAACACTGCAATATTCAGAGGGGAGTTTGTTTTCTTCCTCCTCTCTGCTCATCAGAAACAAACGAGCAGAGGAAGGTGTGCGTGGCACTAATGGGACGGATTGGCATCCGCTCCGTGCTCATCAGCTGCAGCAATAAAGAACCACCCGTGAGTCAGTAGACCCCGTTCCAGTCCAAGCTTCACTACCAACTTGCTATTTCATCTCGGCCAAGTCATTTCCTCTGTCTTGTTGACTTAACTCAAGCTGGTTGTGAGGCTGCAGCCAAAAAGGTTTTCATCAGAAAATATGGTTCAGAGGGGAACATATGACCCGCAGCTGAGCTCTGTTGGGGTGTGAGACCATTGGATTGCACAGTGGCATGCCAGACCTCATCATTACCACATAGGAGATATTCCAAGCACTGCCAAGGAACTGTAGGAAGCATATGCATTTGTTTAACATGGTGGTAGCCCTAGAAGGAAGCTCGGGAAACATCAAGCCTGTAAGAGACGCAGCCGTAGGAAGCTCAGGAGGAAGCAGGAGCATGACACAGCCCAAGGCAGGATGGTTTCTTCTGCAGGTGCAGAGCAGGGCCCTGCAGCACATCGTAAAGGATGTGTGGAGTCAAAGCCAGCATCCCTGTAACTGGATAACCTCATCTTTGATGCTTGCTTATCGCTCTGAGATCTAAGCTGAGCAGAAGGGGGAGGACGTGCCTCCACCAAGGAACACAACCAGTATTCTTTCTCTGTGCTTTTAGAGTTCCTCAGTATTTTAATTTAGGTCCAATGTGACTTTTTAATGACGTATATGACCTCTGTTCTCCTTGAATCTTAGTGCTATTTGCATCTGTCATAAAAGCAAGGGAAGCCTCTTTAGCCTGCTCAGATCCGCCAGACTTTCCTTCGGAGGACTTGGCCACTCCATTTAGAAGAAATCCTAAATATTTGTTTTAATTGCGAAATGGATTCTCATAAACCAGCAGGCCTGTGCGCTATCAGGCTCTGGATTGCATCAACCCTGGCATGTGGGCTCATCAGGCAGATGGTCAGGGAAAAGCACCTTGGCACAGCCTTCCCTGGCATCTTCCAGACAAAGGGCTGCACCAGGGGCTTCGCTGCCATCGCCGTGCAGAGAATTCTATCTTTCATCGCAGATTTTGAGACGCTGAATCCAGCAGGGTGCTAAGCTTCTGTCAGTCTCTGTCAGCCCTTCGCTCCCAATGTCTTTCTCCCCACAGTCTGGCTGCTGGGGGAGCGAGGGCTCTTGGCAAAAGCTGCTGTTGTGGTTCTGCTTCCAGAGCTGCCTGCCTGGCTGCAGGCAAAGCAGTTCTCTGCCTGCCCCCCTCTGCTGCCCTCCCTTTCTAGAGGTTTTGACTGGCTCCATCCAGATACCGGCCAACCTCATCAAAAAACCATGAGATGTTCACAAGCCCTTAAGCCCTGGCTGATTCTGAGCCCTAAATCCTGCATTTCTACCAATTCCCATCTCAATTCTGACCCCAAATCCTGCATTTCTACCATGTCCCATCCCAATTCTGACCTCAGATTCAGCACTTGTACCATGTCCCATCCCAGTCTGCAGAGGTGGCACTGAAAGAACGCTGCATGTATTTTGGGGGACATTGTGGCAGCTCTGCTCCTCTGGGAAGGGAAATGCATCCCAGTAACGACAGATGATTCCCCTCTCCCCTTGTTTTCCTGGTGGAAATGAGCTTGTGCCGTGTCTGTGTGCAAAGCAGCGCAACTCAGCAGATGAAAACCTTCTCCTTATTTAAAGTATTTTAGGCATTACACTTACACTGAGAAGAAAGTCGATTCCTATGGGTGCACATGATAATCCTCCTTGTCTTTCCTAACAGCTGTACAAACGAACCTCAATCAAAAATGACATCAGAAACCTTTTTATGCCTTCTTGTGTCCAGCATGGCCAATTCAGCCCATTTAATAAGATCCAGTAGAGGCAACGTCTCAAGGATGGGCTGTTAAGGTACCAGCATTTGAAGTATTCATTTAACCTGGCACATGAAGCCTACAGATCATTCTGCCAGTTATTGCAGATAACTGTAACTACCACCACAAACAGCTGGAGATGCACAGGACCCGCAGTTATCTGCATTCCCACCACCACTGTAAGGGGAAGGGATAAGAAGCAAGACTGTCAGGGAGCAACTGAAAGCTTCCATCTCCCCGGGAGAGCACCCGCTTTCTCCAGGCACTTCCAAAAACGGATTGTCCAAGGACGAAGGGGATGGACGGGGGCCAACTCATTGGCAAAGGTGAAGCTGGAGAAGGTACTGACAGAGAACACGAATAAAAAGAGAACTCGGGAAGCAGACGAATAATCAAAGTGAAGAACACGGGTTGCTCAGAGAAGCGCAGGTGCTGTATGGTGTTGCTTACTGCGATACCGGGACACGACAAATCGCACTGGAGGGGACAGTCCGGTAGAGGAGGGCCGTCTCTCCAACCCCCAAACCCTTTTCCAGCCACACGCAGCGCAGCAGCCCCGCCACTGAGGGGTCTGCGGCAGCGCCCGGCGACAAGGGACATCGGGAGCCACTAGAGGGCCCCTGGGGCAGCGGAATGCGACAAACCGCATCGCGGGGACCTGGCGTCGGGGAGCGACGCTCTGCGTTCGTTTAAGCATTGCCAACCCCCCGCAGGGACACAGAGCTCGGCTGTGGTCCTCCAGTGCCACTGTCGCGGGTGGGGACCCGTAGCAGGAGGAGCTGGAGCGGCTGAAGGCTCCTTGTGCAGACTCCAGCGTTGCTCTGGAGGTCTTCCATCTTATTTACCATCTAGTAAGTCAAGAGCAGCCTGGAGAAGTCTGATTTTCAAGCCAGAGTAGCATCTTGCACCTATTTGAAACGTCCATTTGGAAATTCAGTGTGAATAACACAAACATAAGACAGATGCTGCCACTTACCCAAATGTCTTGAAGGAACAAATGGGAAATGAATTTGAAAGAAAAAGAAACGACCAGATTGTAGCTCTTAAGTGGACTGTGCACTATAGGAAAACTTGGCAGGAAGGCACTCGATGTTCACCACTTTGCTCCATCTACATAAAACATAAACGTGCGCCTATTTGTTAGCTCTAAATCTGACGACATGACCAGAAGCAGGTGATAGGCAGGAGGGAGAAGGTTTCATTGGATTGCTGGAGGTGTCCCTTCACATTTCCCAACGAGGACAGCGCCGTGGTCAGTGTAGGGCTGTGCTTGGGCACTACAAGTGCCAGTACCATGGGGACATGGCAGGTGCACGGGCACAAAGGGCACGTGGTTATCACCTTGCACAACATGATCCTGCTCAGAGATGCTCCAAGCAGCACCAAGACTGAAAAAGCTGCAAAAACAGCGCGGCCACGCTGGCGGTTCGGTGGCATGGGAAGCCAATGAGCTAGAAACGGGACCGGCTGCAAACGCTGGTTTTTGTGTGCGAGTTATCAGCCACCCAGACACTGAGCATTCACTCCGAGAGCACATTTAGTGCAGCTGGCATTGTGTCAGACTAGACTTGGTTCGTGCAGCAAATACTGAGCACTTGGACGCTCCGAGCGAGGACTGGGAAAGCGTCCAAGATTATGCTTCACATCTGCTCCTGCGAAGCTAGTGCAAGCCCTGTTCTAGTGTGTAGTGTAAACAACAGCATCACTAGTGAAACACAAGCACAAGCAAACGTGCGTATGCAGCGGGGGCCATCTTGAGCACGGCACCTTCACAAATGGAGATGCTCCTGGTGTTGCCAACGGCAGGGAGTGGGCAAAGCCTCCTGTGCAGAGGGATTTTGGAGGCGAGGGTTTGCCAAAGGGGATGCAATGATTGAGCCCCTGACAAAGGCGTGGAGACAAAGGTCATTGCACCACCCATGCAGCCACCCCTACAGCCACCCCTTGATTCTCTTTGCTTTTCCTCCTCACCTCCGTGCAGCACGAGCCCATTACGTGCTTCCATTCCTATTTTGGGCACCAGTAAATCTGAATTTTCCAGCTTGGCAAACCAAGTTAAACAAGTGGGATAGAGATAAATGATTCCTCTAAGATAATGTACAACTCTGGTTACCTGAGCACTTTTCTCAATCTCACCCCCCCAAAAAAAAATCACAAAAAACCCATACAACTGATTTTAAAGTCCAGGAACACCAAGGCATTCACCCCCAGAAATAAAGATACCAGTTTGATACAACACAGCATTCACTGCAAGCTCGAGTCTCAGTCCTCGCCATCGAAAATGCCTCGGGATGGGGCAGCTCTCATCCAAACCGGGAGCAAATTCCGAGTTTGAAAAATGCAGCCTCCCAGCACAGCCTTCAGAGGGGAATCTTTGAAATGAGACTTAGCAGCCAGCACGCACTCCAACAATCTAATAAATAGCATTCAGCTCAAACTCTCCAGCACTCCGAGGGAACAGGAGAACAAAGGGATTTGAAGCATGGATTAGATCATTCCAAATGGTCTCAACATTGGTGGTTTGGGGGTTTCCTTTTTTTCTTTTTTTTCCCCCAGCCTCGTGGCAAAGACTGGATTTGAACCGTTCAGGACAATGTTTTGACACAAATATTTAAGCTATTTAAAATAAGTAATAACCTTCAGTTCCCTTGAAGAGTATTATATTAAAAACAGAGAATGGGATTAAAACAGATTAGCTCCCAACGTTTCTTAATGTGGCAAACAGCATCAATCAGATCATATCAATGAAAGCTGACAGCTCAGGGAAATCCAGAGGACCAGGTTCTCTTAGAAAAATGAGATATTTGATCAATTCTTTCAAATTCCCTTTTTTAAAGCTGTTAGAAACTGCACTGACTTTATAAAAATGTAATGACAGCTCAGCTTTTTTTTTAGCATAACAACCTGAAAGTGCATGAGAACATTAAATTAAAGCAACCGGGTAACGCTACACACAGTATAGAAGTAAATACCACCGTCAATTTACTGTCCAAATACTACTGCCCATTGATTTTCCTCTTGGTGAAATAAGCAAAATGCCCTGCTCGCTACCCTGCAGCTTCACATCTGGAGGCAAACTGGTGGAATCCATCAAGCCACGAGGTAGGACCTGGAAGATGAGTCCCAAGGCAGCGATAGGAGCTCGAGAGCTGAAGTTGAGGCATGGAGAATTTCCATTTTAACCTTCCCATGCTGCTGCCCGTGGTCAATCCCACTGCTTTCCACGCGACCTGCCCCACTGGGTGTACCTATGTGCCCCATAGGAAGAGCTGAGTGAACATAGCAAGGGCCGCCTAGACGTGCTGATGCAGCTGCTAATGAAGGAAAGCTTTCAGACCCATGTGTCACTGGTTAATTAGCCAACACTATTCCGTACACATTTTGGCCATGAGGAACAGCACAAGAGTGAGCAGTGGGGGTGGGTGGGTGCTCAGCAGCCCAGCAATGCTTCCATGGATGGAGCTCACCAGTGCCATCAAATCAAGCATGAACATAGCAGAGCCCCGTGCTTAAAATGGCATTATCAGCGTGCTCTGTGGGAACCAGAGCTCCAAATCCCTTTGCATTCACTTGGCATAATCTTTGAGAAATCTCTTCCCAACTGTTTTTAAATAAATCCTGTTAAATTCCGCAGAGAATTCTCCTTATCTCTCCACACCTGTGTGCCAGCCCTGGCTGCTTCTACCTTTTTTTTCCCCTACGTTTGGACAAAAGAGAACGTATCTGCTGTTCAGTGTGTACGTACGTCTGCGAGGAACTAAAGAGACAATTATCTTCAGCTGAAAATAAACATCACGAAACTATAGATGCCTAATTTCTGCACCTGGAAGATCCTCTTACAGCTATTCACTGCTAATCACTCTTAGCTAATAAATGAATAGAATAACTAATGTGATTAGAGTAATTTGCCTATTCATCAGGAATATTAAATGAATTGAATATTTTGTATTGGGCTATCTCTCCGCGTAGCCCTGATACTGTAATTAGCCCCATCTCAATTTCTTTGGTGAAAGCACCACTTGGGTTCACTCTGCTCTGTGGGACAGACGGACCCCACACCCCACGGCCACTCCTTCCGCCATATTTCCTAGCTGTGACCATGGCAGCCCTCAAAGGACAGCAAGGCAGTGGGAGTGCTGACAACAGGAGCTGAGCTGTCATCTCGTAGAGGACTGGGGCTGATGTTGAGTTAGGCAATAGATAGCACACCGTAACCAGCGGGCAGGTATTCAGATGTGGATTTGGAATATACATGTGTGAAGGAAAAGAAACATATCTCAAATCCATGCGAGATTCTTTGGGAGAAGAATGGGAAAGATTTAGAAAAAGTAATTCTGGTTCTTATCCATGCCTAGCAAACAATGGCAACCTATAGCGCAATACAGAAATGCTACATTAATAAAATTGCCAATGATGATCTGTCACTTCCTCCTGGTAAGGAGCCAAAGCATTTTATAAAACGCATTTGCACTTAACCAGAATGATATCATAATCTGCCTCAGCCCGATCTTTTCATGCCTTCCTGATGCTCCACAAAGCAGACATCAAGGTTTGCAGGAGACATCCTCAAAACGCTGCATTAAAATTAAAGGGGGAAGAGGCTGCACCGAAGAGCTGCACAAACAGAATCACCTTCAGCAAAACCTTGAGCATGAAATACGCGGCACCGTGCATGTTCGTAGCAGGAGAGGAAATTAAGAGGAGAAAACAATGAATTATTGAAGGCTTCAGGGTTCTCTAGTCTGTCTGGATAGATCTGAAATCAAGATGTCACTGTGATCTCTTTCGAGGTCTCTTGCTGTCTTTGATGGGAGTGATGCAGATGTGAGCCAGGGCATAATGAGGGTTCGTTTGGGTTTTCTCTCCCTGCTTTACATTAACAGCTGTTTGCACTGACCTCATGCAGTCCCACATCTCTTCTTTCTGTTAATGTCTCTCTCTCTCTCTTTTTTTTTTTTTAATTAGATTTTTCTTAAGAAAAATGAAACAAAACAAAAGAAACAGAGCAATACAAAGACCTGGGGAGTTGAAAATGCCCCCAGCATTCTGGCAGGCAATAGCATCAAGCGTATAACAGGATCCTTACTAAAGACATCTCCCTAAATCTACACCTCATCTCTCAGGTGTCCCGATGCTGAAGCAGGATCTGGGTTCCCATTTTCCAGGTGAGGCACAGCGTGCCACAATGCAGGCCCAGAACTACCTGGTGAGCATCCCCCGCTGCACAGATGAGGCAAAGCCCCTTCTCAATGCTCTTTCATCTGACTTGACACCACACAGCAGCTTCTTTCTCACCTACCCACAGCTCCTCACCGTTATTTAGCTTCCTCCTTAGACCTGGGGTTTTCACTGCACACCCCAAATGCATCTCACCGATCTACTTTGGTATTTTTCATCTCTTCCCCCCCGTCCTCCCCGGATTTCTCCTTGCAGATTGCTTTCAGATTGCAAAGCGTAAAACACCGATTCAGGGGTTGTTGTGGGGGAATGCTATACAAATGAATAAGTTATAATAACAATAATAATAATAACACATTACGGTGATAATGATGGATGTGTTTTAAACAAAGCCTCTGGCTGCCACTGTGGAGGAGCTATGGAAAAATCAAAGATAATCCTGCATGAGGAGAATTGTAATGAGAAAGACCTGGAATACGTTATCTCTCCGAGCCGCCCCTCTCTGCTCGCCCAGAACAGGATGCCCCAGTTTGCCTTCAGACTGTGTCAGGGCTCCAGCTAAATTTAGGGCCAGCTGCTGGGCTGGTGTCAGCTGCTGGAGGGCTGGTGATAGAAGCAGAGCTGCACGAGCTCCTCGCTGGGTGCCCTTCTCCTACAGCGGGGCTCGGCCCTAGGGCAGGACCCCATTGCGCTCAGCAGCCCGTCCCATCCTCCAAGCCCTTATATAAATACATTGAGATGTATAAATAAATGAGAGCAAAGAGAAAGAGATTGGAAGGCACCCAACGGGTCATTGGCAGAGCCGGGGTGAGCTCCTGCTCTTCTCGCCTCTTTTTGGAGTCCCTTCCATCGACTGCCCCATGCTGTCCCCAGGAGAAACCTGCTCTGAGCGCTGTGTTTTTCTGCTCGGAGGAGGCTGGGCTGTGGTTTAATGCAGCTATTGTCTGGAGACAAAATGCGGATGTTAGGTCAAACGCATCGCCTGCAGAATGCAGCAGAGATTGAATCAATTGGATTCTTAGGAATACTGGAGCAAACTGCTGGTTTCCATGGATAACGCGATTTTATAACAGGCGCCTCATGAATTATCCCAGTGCTTGTGTGTACAGCACCAGCTGTTTGACAAAAGATCACCTCCAATGCAGGTAAAATATGGACGGAGTGACACCCACCATTAACTTCGACACATGCAGCTCCGTGGTGGCTACGTAGCACCTCCACCATGGGGTCTGATGTACAGGGACACGGGCCCAGCCCAGCACAGGGACAGCCACCTCATCCCTGCCTGTGCCAACGACTGAGCCTAAAGGCAGAGGAATACTGAGACTAAAGGATAAGGAATCTCCTGTGTCCTTGGGAGGTGTGGGGGGACTTTGCCTGTTCCCCCCACGCTGCGCCAACTTAACTTCCCCATTCCATCCACTGCCTAAAGCTCTCCACCCACAGGACAGCTTCTAGGACCCTGAGAAAGTAATCTCATGATTTATTGGGTTTTATAACAATGGCAATAAGCAAGGCAGCTTTTTAAGCAGCTAACTGAATTGTGATGTGCTTTTTTCTTTTTTTCTTCCCCCTTCTCGCAGCACAATGTGGATCTATTTAGCCTTATAGCTACAATTTCAGCCTTTCTTTGCCCATGAGAAAGGCTGGTAAATGGGATTTGTGCTAGAAGATATAGGGGAGAATATCTTTTAATTAACCAGGAGGGCAGCTTGGGAAAGATCTAGCACCATCTCCTAGCTGAGTTTCCAGCATATACAAAGTAAGGTGGAACAGTAATAGCAAACCAATTCCCGGTGACATGGATCTCCCTGATGTAACAGGGCTGTGGCAGCAGGGACAGCCCCAGCTCGGGTGCAGCACAGCAGGGACCTCATCCCATCCCCACCCTGGGTGTGCTGAGGATGGGGGCAGCTCCCTGCCCCCCGGAGATGCAAATCCACTGTGCTGAGGTCAGAGAAGTGACGCTGCTTAGCGGCAGAGGAAGACGGTCTGTTTATTTTCAAGGCAAGGCAATCCAAACCTCTCATTACGGTGCTGGTGGAGAAATATTTTTCCAAAGAACACAGAGTTCCTCTGTCCAGAAAGCACAAACTCTGCACAGGTCCTGTCTGCATTGGTGGTGCTGCTGGGCTTGGCTCGGGTGCTCAGTGTGGACCACAGCTCCATCCCTGCCTCATTCAGCACCTGCTGGACCATCATGTCCCACAAGGAATTCCATCCCTGTGACTTTTGGAACCATGGGGAGGTCAGAACGGAGGCAAACCCTCTGGTTCAGGCAAAAGCTGGAAAGAAAATCCTTAAAAAGAGCAGAGAACCTGCAGCAGAGCTCACTCCACAAATAGCACTGCCACCACAAAAGCTTCGGCGGGAGCCCTCACCTCCTCGGTGAAGCTGAAACAAGGCACTACTCCAACCCAAACCAAACCCCATTAGCACCAGGACTTGAGGGAATAGAGATGTGTGCGTGAACACGAGGGATGGCCCCAAGCTCACAGCCTGAGCTGCCATACCCCCACCCCTTGGGTTCGTCTAGCCCTGGAGCAGCACCAGGTCCATCCCTCCTGTGGCCCCATCTCGCTCTCTGCGTTGCCCTGCAGTGCTCGTTGCCAAAGTCTCACTGTGTTTTACTGGACGAGGCACGCAAGTTCAATTTACATTTTATTTGAGCCATGTTTCATCTTGTTCCTGTGTGTCTCTGCTGGTGATGAGGCAGTAAGAAGCCGACGAAATTTATTTCTGCTCTTTCTGCCACGCTGTATAAATAAAGGAAAAGAAATAAAATACTTCTCCAACAGGAAGTGTGAATGCTTTAAAGCTTTGTTTAAATATGCAGTTGAGAGACTGTATTTATCACACAGCATCTGCATGCGTCTGCAGCTGAAATTTGCTCTCTCAAATTAAAAGAACTCGGTCACATCCATTTAATACCTGTGTCACACCACTGAGCTCAGTGGGTTGACTCCTAAATCTGTGCTGGGGAAGGATCATGGCATAAGGTTCATAGAATGGAATATCCCATGGTATGCTTCCCAGGTACCGCGGATTGTAGCTGGCAGGCTGCATTTCCTGAGAATAATTGGTGTACACTGGCACCGAGCGAGATTTATATCCCTGCACCTCTGCCTATATGCAATAAGATTTAAGCAACACGGGCACTAGAGGAAGTGGACAGTAAAGCGTACAGTATTTGGAAATAAACATAAAGTAAAATGGCATGACATCCTATTTCACTTAAAATGTAAATGGCGGGGTGTTCAGAGCATGATTTACAGCCTTTTTAAAAGCACAAATGTTTTTCCTTCAGGCCCCCCAACTCCGTTGCCACAAATCAGGGAATATCTTTGCAGCACCAGGAAATCCCCCGTGCTGGGTTCCTCCTGCCTTTCCTTGCTGCTCGGGGAGGTGGACATGGATCCCGAGGAGCAGCTGAATGCCACGCTTTTCCCCCCTGGAGTAGTCCTGAACTGAAACATGGACACCTTGGTGCAAGCTTAGCCCATTCTTGCTGTATTTCCCACCACTAACTCAGCAGAGGTGATGCAAGAACCCCAGAGCCATGGGGCTGCCCTGGTTCTCCCCCAGCAAAGCCCCTACACATCCCAGAGCCCTTAGGACTGCTGCACAAGGACCAATGGGGGTTCAGCTTCACCCAAACCCACACCTCAATGGGGCCTTCTGCTCCAGACCACAGCACTCAGCATGGCCATCATCTCCCCTATAGCAAGGCAGCAGCCTCCTAAACCAAACCTGGTGCAACAGGCACACCGGGGTCTCAAAGGATAACGTTTGGGGTACACCAAAAGAATGACCCCGAGTCATTGTACATCAGATTACGACCCCAACTCATGGTACATTGAAAGGAAGACCTCAAGTCATGGTATGCCAAAAGGATGACCACAAGTCAAGGCACATAAAAAGGATGACCCCAACTCATGGTACACCGAAAGGATGACCCCAGCTCACTTCTCCCCACCCTCCTCTTCCTCCCCAAGTGCTCAGAGAGGGAGTGCCATGGTCTGACCAGTTCTGGGGCTGCTCTGGCTCCACATGGGGTTGTTTATGGGGTCTTTGTAGGGCCTGAGCAAAGCCTGCAGCTGCCACCCTGCTCCTCACAGCACCGCCAAACAAGCCCTGGCTTCTCGGCCCTTAAATCTTTAATAACCTTTCTTTTCTCTACTCAGAGCGCAGAAGTACAAGCGTACATCTTCGGAGATCAAACCGAATCCTTAATTTAACCAGCTATTAATAAGGGTTAAATCCGCCGGCTGCCGCGGCCCTCTCGGCCGGCGCTGCCTCGGCCGCGCGCGCGATCAATGGAGCGGGAAGCCTGAAGGGCGTCCATTTTGCAAAGCCGTAATGAATCATTTTTCCTTCGCAAATCTGGCAAACTTCAATCCTGGTTCCTGCAGCCTCCCTTTCACATGTCCAAGCCCTCTGCGACACATCAAATTTAATGAGACTGCACAGACCTCAAATAAGGCACTGTAGCACTGCTGGGATACTTTATTAAGGAGGATCAGACAGAATGTGTTTGCTGTTTAAGAGCCTTTAAAGGCAAATTACACTTCATTTTGGGGGGCACGAGAGGGGGGAAGGGGGAAGCCTCCCACTTTTTTTCAGTCCTTCATCCTTCTTGAGAAGTTATTCCACAGGCCAACTCAAATAGCATTAAGGTTTCTGCAAACAGGGAGAGCAGTAAAACTGGCAGCGAGGTGCTGAGGGTTATGGGGTAGGACGCAGACAAAGAAACATGTTATTTCACAAAATACTCATCAGCACAACCTGCCTCTGACATGCCCCGTGGGGCAATGCCCTGTTCAGACTGAAGTGAGGCCACATTAACCCTCCATGGGAATTCCAGGGGAGAAAGGGGAAAATCCTACATTATTTATACTGTAATATAGAATCATAAAATCATTAAGACTGGAAAAGACCTAAGACTAAGTTCATCAAGCCCAACCGCTGACCCATCACCACCATGCCCACTGACCCTGTCCCTAAGCTTCTCTGCACCCACCCTGGCTCAGTTCAACTCTGAAAAGAGACCATCTCAGCCCACGCTGGCTGATGGAGATGTTTGAAACCCAGCTAAAACACATGGAGATATGGAGGAAAGAGAATTTTAAAGAAAACCATTTCTTTAAGCAAGTGGCCAGGCTGCTGCAATACATCACCTGACAAGGCTACAGAAAGCCAAAGGGTCTACCAGTGGATTTCAACTTAATTGAGTTTCATAGGAAGATTTAAATTTGGACTACCTTTCAGAGGGCTCTCGGGGGTATTTTAAAACCAAAGCTAATATTGTTAGGAAATGTAAGGTCCAGATCTGGCTTCACACTCTACAAGCACACAAAGTGGAGTTCCCAGAGCTGGGGAAGCCCCAGGTGAGCACAGGTGGGCACAGAGTGCTGGGACCTGCTGGAGGCAAGGAGATAGTCCTATTTTCAATGATTTTATGAGTAGATGAGAATGATCACATTCTTGTTTTAACAAAGAAAGGACCCAGCCTTCCAAAAACTGCCATTTGAGGAAATGAAATCATTAATACATCAGACATGCAGGATGAAACCAGAGATGTTTCTCATGTCAGGACCACTTAGGCAGAACCTACAAACAGCCCATGATGATGACTTGGCTCTACTTTTATTCTTCAGCTTTGGCAATCTGAGGAGGTCTGGAGCTTTGGATGATGAACTCATGGTGATTTGGATCCAGGTTGCATTTTATCTGAACCACTCACATTTGGAGTCACAGGAAGAATGTGGTTAATGGATCGGTTTAATGGCATCAGTTCTGATCCATCTCTAATTAAGGGCTCTGCCAGGAATACAGTCAAGCAATTCTAATGGCCCAGAGGAAAAATTGTGAAGTCAGGTAATGAAATTTGCTTATTAGACAAAATGGGAAGAAAGAGTGCAGGGGCACAGAAATCAATATGGTAAGCAGGATGGCAACATTTAAAAAGCACTGCACATGGAAAAAAGCATAGGTAATGAAGTTCACTGCTGAGAAGTGTAATAACACAGATAACAAATCCTGCCCTGATAACATCCTTGAAGATGTTCACCTGGAAGAGGTCCAGTTCACGTGAACTTCCAAAGAATTTGTTCCGTGCTTACTCAACTGGAGAATTACCCCAGCTCTCACTTTTTGTGACTCATGGTGCTTTTATAGACCGCTCCTGCCACATCCCTTTTAGGGGTGTGTATAGAGGAACGTGCCTAGTATATGTTAACAATATAGTGATGTGACTCAGCTGTGCTGGTGGAGATGGAGAGGGGCAGGGTCACTCCTAAAACCTGAACACTAGTTGGGCAGATGCTACAATGGCCCTATTGGACCCCAATAGATGTACAGCACAACCACACCCACCAAATTATTGGCCATGGTCCCATTTTTAACCAAGGGCTGTTTAGATCTGGTCTCACCTCATCCATTAGTATGGAGAAAACACATGTAAAACTCAGAGAGGAACACAGATATTGCCAAAAGGAGGGAAAGGGTTCATTTTGTGGTGACCTACAGGGTGCTGGGCAGGGGAATATTTAATTGGGATAATTACAAAACCCTCCCATCGCAGGCAGGTAGTAGGAAAGCAAGGAGCAAACCTCATTGGCAACTTCTGGTTTTTGGGGTTTTTTGCTTGTTTGTTTTTTGGTTTTTAGTGCTGGTGTTTTTTTGTTTTTTTTTTATGAAGAAGGAAAAAGTTACCTCCAGTTTCTGAGCCGTAGCCGTGGCGCGGAGCCCTTTGTGTCTCGTTAGCCCACATAATTGCGCTCCCCCTCCTCTCTGCCGGTGGCAGAGGAATGTAGGTGGAATGTCTTTACATAGAGACTGGCTCACGCAGGGGCTGCACAATGAGGGGAAGAAACAGGAGCCAATCTAAGTTAAGGATCAGGCAAGCACTGGAAGGAAAATAATATCAGGCTGTCTGCTGCCACACCAAACCCTGCAAAGAGCCTCCATGAATCCCCTGCTTCCTTCTGCCTTAAAATGTCCTCCTCCTTCTCATAGGTTCAAGGGACAGCTCTTCTTACAGTCTCCTTTTTAACACTTCACTTTCTCCCCCCCTCAACTCTACTTCTTTCATTCTGCTGCTGCATATATATTTACTGGCAACGGAAAAAATCAATAAAGGAGAAGGAAATGACTTGGCAGCCTTCCGAAGTGTTAAAATAATTCTCATCTAATTGAGCCCCATTGTTTTTAAACAATATTGCCAGCAGTGCAGCTAAGTAGCTTGGCCTCAGATTTCAAAAGCAACTGGTGGGATGGGGTGGCAAAGGGGTTTTTTTAGGTCTGGCTTGAAGACTCCTTAAAGGGTCCTATGTGGTGCACGAGATGTGGAACCCTGCAAATTACACATCTCCCTCCATGGTGGGATCCCCTGCATTCAGCCGTCTCTTCATCAGCAAAAGTGTAATAGGAGGGCACCTCTCAGGAAGGCAGCCCTAAGTGTGACTGTGTGTACCCATGAAGTTGGCTTGTACCAGAGAAAACCTGGAATGGTATTAGCAGCAAACAGCTTGAACCAGGTGCGTTCCAATCTGTCAATCCTTCGTGTGAATTATTGCTATTTAAATATAGAATTTCAGCCCCAACTATTGAATATGCTGGGCTGGTGCAAGACCATATACTGCTAATCCTTACACTGTACTGCTTACTGGGGTGAGTGGTAAGCTGGAAACTCTTCTGTGGGCAGTTTGGGTTTTTCCATGTGTTGCTGTCGCTGAGTTCTAAAACTCAGAAGAAGCAGCACAGAAATATTGGAAATGCCAAAAGATCCCCTCTGTTCCCAGCACAAAATGGTTTCACTTTAATAAAACCAAAGTGCTTCACTTCAATTTTGCCTTTTTTTTCCTAATGTACTTGTATTATACAAAAATGGCAATGAAAAGTCATTTCCAAATGGAAAATTGAAACATTTAATTTTGAAAAGGACGGAAAGCATGCCTCAGCTTGTCTGGAATGCTCCATCTTGATTTGAAACAGAGTAAATAACTATTTTTTCTCCTCAAAACAAAAGCTTTTCCGAGGAAGGTAACAGCTTAAATGAGAAATGTCCCATCAGAAGAGTTTCAGCCAGATGGCGAGACCCAGTGCTCTGCTTTGTATGTCTACACAGGGGAAGAGCGACACGTCGCTGAAACCCTGCAGAAGATGGTCCCATTCCTCACACTGACCTTGCTGTCTGTGCAGAGCATAAGCTCTGTTAGAGCAGAGGATTTTGTGGAAGCACCAAAGCAAACAACCATTTGTGCTGCTGTTGCTGTGTTAGATGTCCTTTAGCACACCAGTACCCCAAGGCTGCACTTCATTTATATAACAAGCGACCAACATGCATAGTGCCTGGATTTATTACCGTTCTCTCTTACTCTCCTAGAACTTACCTTTGACTGGACTGTGTCTGGCTGAGCTGAGCTTTGTGCTGAAAAAAGCAACACAAGGAAAGAAAAGACATTTGCAGCAGCAGTTGCCGATGCAGAGTTAAATCATAGAGCCATAGAAGGGTTGGGTTCGCAAGTGACCTTAAAGCTCATCCAGTTCCAAACCCCCTGCTGTGGGCAGGGTTGCCAACCACTACATCTCTGCTGATCCTTGAGCTCTGCTTCTGAGGGGCTCAGCTTGGGACAGTGAGAATTTGGTTTTCACCCATTCTGCTCGCTGACCTCCCTGCCTTCTGCGTGTGCCCACCTGGGCACCAAGCACCACTGAAAACCCGACCTCAAAGTCTTGCCCAAAACCCTGGGCAGCCTAAAACTAAGCACTGCTTTATTACAAACTGAGCATAAGGTCTCGACTCCTCCGGAAGTATTACCAAAAATGCATCAGCATAAGCACAAGCGATGAGTAAATTGTTCCGATGTGTTTCAAGCTCCTACAGATCCAGGTGTGCTCATAGTGCAGATGGATGCCGTGTTCCCGCAGCCCAGCTGAGAGCAGCCGCTCTGCTCAAGCTCCCTTCAGCCTGTGCGCATTATTTCTGCTGGGAATGTGAACAAACCACACAGGAAGGGGGTTATCTGCTGCGACCCAAGGGGCAAGGGGCTCGTGTGAACAAGAATGTGCACCTCTGTCCTGCCTGCTGCAGCAGTCCTGGGGATTGAGAGGTCGGGTGGGAAACATCTGCCCTTCAGCTCACTCTGGTGAGGTTTCCGGGTTTATTGGCAGGAGCACGGATCCACATGGCACGCATAATGTAGCCCATTGTGCATGTTCAACCACAAATAGGTTAAATCAATAAAACGGGAAAACCTCAGTTCTTGTATCAAATGCCATCCATATCTAATGCCTCCAGGATGCCTTCTGATCCCAGAAGGTCCTGCCTATTTGATGCCTTCGCTTCCTGGGTATCCCACAACACTTCCCAAAGGAAAGAGCCAAGATATTAGCTTTCCTTTACAAAAAGAAAAAAAGGATGCTTGTGAGAATGTAAGGCCAGTGAAAAGTCTGAGCTTGACCAACCCCAGCGCCTCCAGTTGCCATATGTCAGCATGGCGTGCCTCAGCCCTGACCTCATGGGAGCAGCAGAAGGGTGAGGTGGGAGGACCACATCCCTCCTGATGGGAAACTCCAAAAGTCAATGGGACTGCAGCACCACATCATGTGGGCATCTCCGTTGCCCTCAGATGGAAACTAACTTCATCGCAGTTTAGCACTGTGGAAATGACATCCATCATCTCTATTGCTAGTGTAGAATGGGTGTATTTCCAGCTAATTAAAAAGCAGCCTGCTTTAGAGGAGGGAGCGGATTGAAACCATTTTAGCAAGTGGTGAAATCCCTGTCATCGTGCTGCCCGCTCTGACCACAGCTGCCCAGCACCAGGTCAACCTCCATTCCCTGCGAGCTGGCACCAAGAGAGCTTTCTGTATTTCAAATCAATACCAAATGCCAGCATTTGGCAAAAACCTTAGAACAGAATAACGATGATGGGATTAGGAAAGAAAGAATTCATAAAAACTAAATTAAAAATCACACCTCGCTTCACATTGGAAATTGGACTCAGTCACCGCACTGTTTGGAGCAAGCCTCTTTAAATGCAGCCCATCATGCAGGGAAATGCTCCCTGGAATCTGGGTCTCGAGCACAGCATTACCCTAACTCCCTATGCACATGAAATCCCCAGAAATATTGCAACCCGGGCTCCTGGCGGGTCCTGTATGTGTTACAGAGCAAGCCCCAGCACGACCCGCTCAGCCAGGGGTGAAAAAGCCACTGCATTTCACAGTGTCTGGTAGGAGATCGTCAACTTGGTGTCATTTTGAATTTCCCCTCTCCCCTAAAACACATGCACCTTTTTGAGTGATAGATAAAGGAAGACACGGTGCTGCTTTTTGGTTGTTTGTTTGCTCCCTGCTTTCTCTTTGGGACCTCATCCTGATAGCAAAATGGGAAAGCAACAACACAAAGAGGAGCTGTGCTGCCTTTTCTGATCCCCTCGATATTCCCAAACCTACAAAATAAAAACAGACATCAGAAAAGGCTTTGATTTGCCCCCTCTCATTCTCATCCTCCCAGATCGATAGTGAGGGAAAAGCAGGAGGGGTGATGGTAAACTTCTGCACCTTATGTTCCAACCCCAGAGCTGAAGACTTTCCCCTTTAACCCATCAGTGCACAACGGAGCAAACTTCAGAAATTCCCTTGAATAAAATATTAACTACCATCCGTTATTAATCTGGCACGCCCGATGTTTAGGGTGTTTGTTGTGAAGTGTATCATACAGCAAGGGAGAAACGGGAGGATTTATTCCGTGTTTACACCCTGCATCACAGATCTACCCACGGACGGCTGGGGTCTGTGGTTGTGCAAGGAGCTGTAAAGGGGAAAACAAGTGCTGAGCAGTCCTGCAAGAGGGTTTCCATACAGGTGGCTTAGCAGCAGCCCTCGGGGCTACAGTCCCATTAGCACACTTGGCCTTTCCGGGCTTTAAACCATCATCACTCGGAGAGAAAGGACACGGGGTTCGTTTTCATTTTTTCTTAGAAAGAAAGGGAGCCTGGATGAGGCGTTCCCAAGGGGAAGGGGCAGGGGGAGGCAGCACCCCTCCTCACCGAGCACTCAGGTGGAAAGAAAGCGCTGCCAAGTTATTTGCCAATAGTGCTTCTCGTCTGGGGATATAAAAGGCTCCAAAAAAAAAAAAAAAAAAAAAAAGACCACACAATAAAAAGGAAAGCCTGTCTGAAGTACCATGTTTTACACATTGTTAGGCTGCAGCAATCTGTTCGAGTGAACCCTTTTAAAAAGGGGCCATTGCTGTGTGAAAAGCCAGTTGTGCGGAGCTGGGAGGCATGCAGCTGCAGCCAGCTGTGGGGCTGGTACTGTAACCGAAGCATTTTAAGAGTGAACTCTGGCATGTCAGCGGGAGGCCCGGCAAGGGTAGCGCGGCCGGGAAGTACAGTTTGCTTCTGTGTTCACCAGGATACAGCCACCTTCTTGAGCTGCTCAAATAAATGAAGGCAGAGCAGGCTGGAACTCTGCTCCTACCGATTTCTCTTTCCTCCATCTCCTTCTCTTTTGTTTTGTTTTTAGGGAATATAATTCTGGACAAACCCTCCCCTTTCGGCCCCAGCTTCCTGGAATTCTCTCCACGGATGAGATGGGATGCTGGTGTCATCCTGGGCTGGGAGGGATCAGCTGCAGCACTGGGGGAATGCTGCTGCTCTTCGGGGCACCTAAACCTTTCCACACTTTCCCATAAGGACAAACCAGTTCCAGAATGGTGCATCTGTTCCATCTCCTTAATCTTTCCAGCACTGAGCCACTTACACAGACAAGCAGATATTTGGAATTAATGACCATTGGGAGGGGTCAGTATTTATACAAGGAACAGGGCCCAGGTAAAGCAGTGACATAAGGGTGATGTCAGATTAGGGTCTGGTCTGCCCTGTTAACAAAGGCATGCTGGTGCAAATAGTTAGAAAGCAGCTAACCCTTGGGAGGAAGGATGGGAGATGGCCAGTGTTGTCTGGAACAGGTGACAGCAACTGGGACACACCAACACAAATCAGTGTTCCTTCACTATAAGTAACCAAACGTCAGGCACTCTGAAATACCGATGTACCTGATGTCCAGGAGAGGGTCATTAAGTGGGGAGTCAAACTGAGACCATGATTTGCGCTAAAAACAGGTCTGTTGGCCAACAAAATGAGTCTCCCTCAACCACTAGGCAGTGGGTATGCAGTACCCGTGAGGGGGTAAAAAAAAATAATTAAAAAGAAATAAAAAAAATTCAATTCTGGCTGTTCTAGCTTCTATCCAGATCTCCAAATCAGTAAAATGGAAAACAATGTGAGATGGATAATTGTATGTTTGAACCCTACCTGCTTACAAGGTGGTGCTTCCATAGAGATGGCAACGGGGAGAGGAGTGAAGTACTGCCTGTGCTCAGAGGAGGAAGAAAAGGATCAGACATAGGCAAAGAGTTTGGTTCACGTTAAAGGGAGAAGTAGGAGCCCAGAGGTACAGAAATGAATTCACTAGACTGAGATTGGAAGGGTTAATGGGATTTAAGCTTTGATCTTCCAAGAAAACATGCTGAAAACGTAGCCCAAGGCATGTTCACCATTTTGTTTGCTAGTAAAACAATGCAATTTGATTTTTGTTGGCTTGTTGTTTTTAAGTGGAACCTCATGGGTGTTCTGTTAAATTCAGCCCACAAAAGCAATTTGTGTCATTTTAATGCAGCTCCTGTGCTAGAAATGTTTGTTTTTAAATGCAAGTTTTATTGTTTTCATTGTTTGCACATTAAAAGCTAGATCAATAAGAAAAGCAATTCATGATGTCATCCTTCAAAATTCAAGCCTTATCTACCCCATAAATTGGGGCAAATATGAAAACGTAAGAAATAACCAAAGCTCATTCTTTTGGGATATGCAAAGGATAATTCTGATTCTTCTCTGCTTTGAACTACCACGATCTACAGTGTGTGTTAATATTTAGGAGAGTCAAGTAAAGATACCACCCTGTGACTGGTGGGATGGAATAGAGCATTATATACTGGTAATTTGTCACATCCCAGTTTGCAGATGCGTAGGCATCACTTTTGCTTTACTAAAACGGAAGAGTCCTTCTTTCTGCAAGGATGTATCCAAATATTTACCAGCCAGTAAGTTCTTATATATACGCATTTTTAATAAAAATGATCTCAATTCCTGTGGGACTTCACCAGCAACATTGAGCTGCTGCAAACTGTTTCATTTTTTTCTGACAAATGAAGATGACTGCAAGTGTTTTCACTGAACACTTCGTTATCATTCCTTTCAAACAGAGAGAATTTTATTCCAGAAAACTATTCCTTGTTATTAGTTTTTAATGAACAGAAACAAAAAAACACAGGAACAACCTCGCAGAATAAACATGCTGTATATTCTGGGGACAGAAGTAGAGAAGAATAAGGAAAATTTTCTTCTAGAATTGATGATTCTAACTGATGAATTCAAAACTTAGAATTGATGGATTCAAAACTTAGGAAATCTTCCAGTGGTTAAAGGAAAGCAGGACGGGGTCAACTCCTGCAGCAAGGGTCAGACCTGGGAGCTGGAAGATTTGGTTCCATCTCCTGGTCTGCTACTGGCTTTGCATCTCACCTTATGTAAAGTTTTCTACTCCTTGGAGCATCCCAGCTATATCTGAGAGATAACACTACAATGTGTTTCTTGCTCTTTGATATTTGAAATGTGCTTGGAGATTCCTCAGCTGACGGGGCTAGAAAAAAAGTCATTATTATGTTTTTATAGCCCACTTCTTCCTGCGTGTCCCAAAGACAATTTAAAGTCTCTGTAGACTTCGTTAGGAGGGAGCAAAGAGTGCCCTAGCATACCCTAGTCTTCTCAGGTGAGAAGCGGTGATCCCACAAAAGTACATGGTTATGGTTGATAGATACACATCATTCTTACTTCAATACTGTTTTCCTTAAATAAGAGGTCAGTGTTACCATCATGACTCCTCATGCCTTCACACCCCATGAAATCCCATCTACTTATAGTAAGACTAATGAGGAAAATTGCTGACTGCAACAGTTTTTGAAATAGCTGTAAATATTTTATTGCTTAAGTGCATGCTACAGCAGCTTCAGCAAGCAAACATACTCCATGGAACGTAGTTGACAAAGTACACACAGGATCTTTTGGAAAAGCAGACCGTGATGGCTCGGCTGTATTTCCAATGGAATTGGCATTAATTAGCTAATGACTAGGCAGCATGCTGCAGCAAACCTCGCCAGTGAAGACATATTCCTGCTCAAGGCCAGAGTGGTTTAACTCCTAGGTGTCCTAATAATGCCACCCTACTACTCAGTAGACAGAGTGTTGGTTTCCAAAAAATAACTACACTGAGAATGTGGCACTGGATCTGCTCAGTGTCTGAAACCCAAAGGTGAGGCCATACTAGGTTTTGGCCAGAACTCCAACAAGTGCAATGAAACCTACAGCAAAATGGGCACCTGCTTGCATTTCCCCATCACCACCACACATCATGAAGTGGTTACACTTAGGCCAAAGATAATATCTTTATGAATTGGAGAGAAACAACTGAGCTAACACTGGTGGGTAGCTCTGCCAGCATCCCACAGGGAGGAGATGCTCCCCTGCATCCATTTGGCCATCCCGAGCATCCAGGTACAGTTCCCAACCTGCTACAGTTCTGGCAGAGGAGAGGGACCAAGCTCCAGCTGTTGGGCTTGGCTGTGTCTTCTCATCCATCTCCCCCATGGTATCACATGCTGCCTGCCCACGAGGCAGTGAGGGCAGGGAGAAAGTGCCAGGGCTCCTCAATTTGCCTGAGCACTCAAGGCAGGAGGATTCACGTGGCCGAGCTGAAAGCCCTTGAGAGTTGCTCTGTTAGGAAGCAGAAACAAACCCACATGATTTAAGTGGCCACTCCACACCATGCAAATGGGATTTGAACCGGAGAGTTGTAGCACACTGCAAACTCCCATTTGCTCGGCCCATAGCTCGGGGCGTTCAATAGCTTTTGGCATCTTGCAAGTTCAGCTCAGAACACCAAAAAGCTGATGATAACTAATCTATATGCTGGAAACTGCCCTCCTGAACCATTTGCTAAATAATTTAGGAACAAAAAAACAGTAATAATAAAAAAGAGCTGAAGTCTATTCTCAGATGATCTGCAAATAGAAAACACTAAATCTATGAAATAAACACACCAGTGCTACTCTCCTACTCCCCTGCCATCCTACCAGCTCTTTTGATTCAGCAGCTTTCCTCCTTTTGGCATTTCTGCCTGGCGTGCTGGATGTACTTGGTTAGAATTCAATACCACGAGGGGGTTTAGCAACTGAAAGCTGCTTTTTCTTTTCCCTCCTCTCCTCAGCAGCTCAACAGGAGGCGAACAAAACTTCTAGGAGGGTGACATGCATGATTAAGGCTGGCCAAGCTGAAATTGCTTCAGCCCTCATCTGGATCCACCAATGCAAATCAGAAGCTCCCTTTGCTTTCTTCAACTAAAGGGAAAAATGAAATTGCAGTTTGAATTCTCTGGATCTGCTGAAAAAATACCCTGCACTGTGATAGCAAAGCGCTTGCCTGGACTCACTCATTGAAACATTTCGTAGGCTTTCTTGTCCTTGCTGAATGCTCCATGGTGCGAGGTGCTGATATAGATGCAGATCAGTTCTGCACCATCCTTAACTTACTTTAATGAAGCAATGCAAGGAAGAAGAGAGCGAGAAATAGAAATATCAGGAGAAATGCCTTGTGTGAGGCTTACACCAAGACCCAGCAATAAATTAGACTTCACTTCTTGTTGGCCTTGACCCAAGGATCCAATAGTGTGTGTTACTTGAAAGATCAACGCCATCCAGTTGACTTCCATCAAACATCTGCTTTCTGTTACCGTGGGGTGGGCAGCCACTGCCATGGCTTCGGTCTCCCTTCTGAACCCATCCCTCGATAGCAGCAGCAAAGTTCTGAACTACAACACCCAAACTTAAACACTAGTTTCAAAAGCATTGCTAAAAACTGAGGAACATGTTAACGGCAAGGATACAGGCGGTGACATAGTGGAATCCTCTACTCTGTTCTTGCATATTTGTACTGATTGTGCTTATCAACACAGCTCCCCCCAGAAGTACACAACATTTGCACTTTGCATGTTGGTCCAAAGAAAGTACTAAAAACCTCCTCCAGCTGATGGCATTATTCTGATGACCTGATGAAACTCAAACCAAGAACCAGTTACTAGGAAATTAAGACAAACGGTGGCTGCTATCCAAAAGAACTCATAAATCCAAACATCTCCCGCTTGCTCTCTGGTAACAGCTCTAATATTTCTTCTGCTTTTACTTTTTGAAGATTGTTCATTGTTACTTTCACCCCTTAGCCTCTCCCAGGATGTCAGCTCCATCTGCAACAACATATCTGAGTCAATCTCTGTAAATACAGTTCAGGTGCTCGCTTTTCCCCTCTTTCTGAATTCTTATACTTGACATAAGAATATAACTACATCCACACATACATTCATGCACACATACAGATGCATATATTTCACAGCAAACATTCTGCAGCCTCCTCACCTCCTGACTTTTTTTTATCTTCCTCTCAGCTCCCAGCCATTCTCTTCTCATTCTTCATTTCATTCTTGCCTTGGAATTACTGACAGTGATACTGAAGATGATACATCATCTTGCTTAGCAATGTTTCTGCTGATCATCTCCGCACCACTTTAGTTTGTGCATTAGCAACCAGAGAATAAACTCTAATTGTTTTGACACTTCACCATTTGGCAACCCTTAACACAGCTAGGACTGTAGGCTCCAGCATTCAGTTCTGTTTCTATGAGCCTTTATTGACTTGTACTTGGCTTCTCCCTTACAAATGTTTTCTGAACTTCTTTCATCTTTATCTTACTGCTGCTAAGCATGTCATTTTCCATTCCCTGTTATTCAACAGCCTTTATATTCACATGCAGCCCAATTTTCTGCCAGCATCATATTTTCATTGATGTCAACTGGATTACAAGTTACTTCTACCTGCCTCCAAGTTACTGCTCTTTTATTTTTTGTCAGATAAAGTTATCGTGCAGTAGAACAGATTTTATTCAGCCATAGCATTCCTTTTTGGAATTCCTTTTTGTTTTCAAATTGCCAGCCATTAAAGGCTGTAATTCTGGTACAATATAGATTGTTCAGCGAGACACAAAATAGAAATACGGGAACTGGCACTAAGAGTTACGGTCAGCTGCTCTTCCAGTGCAACATTCTCTTTCCAAGAATTACAAGGAAGGGCTGACAGATCGCACTGAGGAGAAATCTAACATTTGTGGGATGACTAACCTGTCAGTAGGTGAGGCTTTCTCTTTTGTCAGATTAATTAGCAGTCATCTCCTTCCCCTAAACATAAGACTGTAATCCTTCCAAGACTCCCAGCCTCATTTATTTATTTTATTACTGTAATTGGGTTTGCTCCCTATATTGTTAAGGCTGGCGTCAGTAGATGGCACTGTGACATACACTCAGGTTGCTTTTTGTTAGCCTGGATGCAAAGGTTCGGTTTTACAATTTATTTTTGTGTGTGTGTGCGTGTGTTATAATTAGTTTTGTTTATGCAAGGTTTGGGAGTCCTTCGGGAGAAAATTGTGGAAGCAGTGAGATAATTTGCTTTCTGCATTTGCCCTGCTCTCTGATTGAGGTCAGTTCTCGAGCCAGAATCAGTCTCTGGGTACCAGTCACTAAGGTTAGGTTGAGATTCCTCTAAGAAGGGATTATCCTGCATATTATTCGACCACTCTTGCTTCAGCACTGGTGCACCAGTCCAAATAGGGCAATTAAACTGAGAATGTACCAGTATTCCCCTCCAGCAGTAAAGCAATCTGCAATGCCCAAGCTGTCTTTTTGCCCTCTGACAAGAGATACATGTTGCTATATCTAGAAGAGGACTCTCGTCTCCAAAGCAGCAAGAATGGTACATGGAGATGGGAAAATCAAATTCTGAAGTCCTTTGCTTTCTCCAATTGAATGCCTCATGCTGAAGATCAGAACCATACATTCAAGAATCCACATGTTCAAGCAGTACCGTGAGCAAACGTGGTGCCCTGGATGATGCTGCAAAATCTGTTTGATTTTCAGAGCTGTGGACTATGGCTCGTGGCCCTCCAAACTCATTAGGAGGCAGGAAAACTTGTGGAATGTCAAAATGGAAAGAAAAGTAGTGCCAAGGAATGAACTGCAATGCCTTCATGTGAATGAAGGCCACCCCGTGCACTGGCAGGTGCCTTAACTCATATCCTTTCTTTCTGGGGGGAAGAGAATAACCAAAAATCTTTTATCTAAGCTTCAGTTGGGAAAAATGATGATACCTAAAAATCTCAGTGAAGGTACAGAGAACTACTGGGCTAAGTGCTTTTCAAAGGTGAAATAATATACGGTTTTACATGAAAATTTCATGTATTGATTTCTAAAAAAATCTCTTTTTATGGAAGAGAGAAGGTGTGTGAGATTGTTTATTGTTTATCAACAGGTTCTCACAAAAGTGCCTTTAAAGTTTCCTTGCTTTCTTCTCAGGTTTAAAGCAGCAAGATCGGCTCTAACCTTAAAACTTTGCTAATGATTTAAGAATGAGCAGCATTTGATGAACGAAAAAAGATAGCAACAAAGAAGAAGGAAGAAGTATTAAAGTATATCAACAACGTATTGTAAGCATAAATACCTTTTACGAGTGCAGACAAACACACATAGGTTCTTACAAATATATGCACACAGCGCGTTGCGTAAAATGTCTTTATGGCTTCATAGGATGAGGTTTCCTTTGTACAATGATCAGAATTAGTACCAACTGTTGATTAGCAAGTATCAAATTAGCAGAAAGTGATCAACAAATAGAAATATACTTCCTACAAGGTATAGAAAACCCTTATGGAAAGGTACCACTAAACTGATCACTCCTTGCAGCAATGAAGCTTGATATTCTACTTCTACGTAACTTTTTAATCAAAGAATGTCAGAGAGGAAAAGTTTCATACATTTTCCTATCTGGTCACGAAGAATAAAACATGCTCTTCTAACTGTGATAGACCCATCATAATGCTCGTGAGACAAGGACAGCGTTGAAAAAGTTGCAAGTTACTTACGGGGAGGATTTCTTACATCAGAGACCCCAGGAACGCAGCTGAGAATTATTTTCCTTTAACATGCTTACAGCTAAAGCATTGGCTTCCATTCAACTAATAGAAATGTTAGTGCTTAGAGCCCGCATGCCTTGCATTCCTGCAGTAATACAATTCTGTATTAAAATCTATTCCAGTTGCTTGATTTATGAAAATTGCTAAAACGTGCTGCGTTCGTACAAAGCTTATGGGGTCAAAAGAAAAAAAAAAAGGCAATTTTTAAGCAGAAAGATAGCAAGATAAAGTGAGAGAGAGTGTGCTGCTGTCCCTATCTAATATGAGATGCTTTAGTCCTTTTTAGAGTTGCCTGTATCCAAAATGTGACAATTTTATTTCAGAAGGTGATGATGTTCTAAGAATTTGTTGCAACTTGTGGACGAAGTCGTGGTTGATTTGCTCTCCAGCATTCCTTAGATTTTGTAATATGTCAATACATCATGTTAATGCAAGTTTTTAAAAAAGGAGAAGAGAAAGCAAAAGCTCCCTTCCTTTTTAAGTATGAGTAATCTATCCAAATCCTACTGAGACACACAAAGGAACGCCGGCAATTTTCCCTTTCATAAAATGCGGACTTTCTTTAAATACTTCCTCCCTACATTTTCAAAGCACAGTTGTATGAAATGAAGGGGAAATGACACCCTTACCCATTGAAAAGGAGATTATGTAAAACTGGTTGGAGAAGCCAGCCGTGTTAATGCAAATACAAGTATGATCTTATTCATAAGTTGCTATTGTGCTAGAAGAACACGCGTTTCCTAGATGTGTCTACCTAAAACTCTGTGCGAGGAGAAAAACATTTTTTCAGGATACATTACCCTGTTTTGCAAATAAATATGAAAGCCAAAAGATCACTTTAAGAAAGTGAAGGGCTTGGTTTTCCATTGTGCTGCGCACTCGATTCCACTTGAAGTTAATGAGAGCAGTCAGAAGCCTTGACAATAAGACACTACAAGGATTTTGCGTGCCCAAAGGTGCTGGAGACGTTCTGCGAGGAGCCAGGGCTTGGCTCCTTTTCCACTCATGGCCTAAGATATCTTTGTGCTGAAAGCCAATGCTGTTGTTTCTGAAGTGGCAATGGGGGACAGTCTATCCCTAATGGGTACTTTATAAAGTCAACCCCTGCTCTGCCTTTGCAATGCCCTGTTGCACTGATTGCATTGGACCTAAATAGTCCCTAAAACTGGCAACTGCTCAAATGCATCCCTCAGCTGGGAAATACAACCGAGTCATTCCCATCCATTTCAAACATCCTCAAGTAGAGTACATGCTGCATTTGGTCTTACTCCCCATTAGTGCCTTTTGAAAGGAGATTAGTTCAAATCCTAGGCCTGAAACCGCAGGAGCAAATAACAAGATCACTCCAGAATTCTTTTGAGCTGTAGACAAAACAGAGTCTTGGAGACAAACAGATCTGAAAGAATAGATACAGTTTCAAAAGTCTTCAATCCACATGAAACCTAGTTCACACTATGGATTCAAGGTGAAAAATAAAGAGAGAGGTTTTTGAAGTTTTTGAATGCATCCTTTTGCGTGGAAAGAGAAGAACATCAAGTGCATCTGAGTATGGCATCTGTGAAATGAAGGGGATAGGATGCCCTCTGCCATTGAAAAGCAGATAATATCAAAGTGGTTGGAGAAGACAGATGCATTAGTGCAAACAACAACATGACCTTACTCACTATGTTGCTGTTGTGCTGATGGTACAGATCGTGGGGCTTTATATGTTGTATGTGAGCAAGCAAAGTCAACCTTGGTACATTTTTAAAGCAATTGTATGGGAGAGTTGATCCTCTTTCTTCTGTCGACCATTTTTTTTATCTCCTTGGCTTTCCACGGAAACTCTTCAGTAGTGTGGAAGCCTGAGGCCTTGGATGTGTGTATTTAACTTTTGATAGGTAAAGAAGGTCTAATTAATCTTCATTATGTGGAGTCTTTTGAAATAGATGCCTATATTGAGTGCCCTTCCTGTTCAGCTCTGGCCCAGATGAGTTTCTGGCTCATTCTGTAGGACCCTGGGGTCTTATCATATGAAAGACTGTTCAGCATTTGATGAGGAAATGATTATACATTCTCCCGACCTCCTCCCCAGCCTTTTCAACTTACACGTATGACAGCTGGTACCAGTCAAAACTGTCTTTTGTTTGTTTGTTAGCTAAAGGTAGCCCAATGGCCAACCTAAAACAAACATCCTCTGTTAATTTTTAGTGATAAGAACTTCTATAAATGAAATGAGAGAGGCTTGGTTTTCCTCAAAGCATTTTTCTCATATTTTACTTTTTAAAATGTCATTTGATAGAAAAATCTAACCATTTTAGGTTGTGTGTTTTTTTTAAGCACTGTATCAGAAATTATAACAAGAATTTCCTTTTTGCATCACGGCATCCTAAATCTGAGTTAGCAAGACAGAGTCCGAAATGCACGGTTTTTCAGGCTGAAAGAAAATATTCCTGCACTGACTTTAAACATGTCAGTGCTTGACTTCATCAGTTTGAGGCCATTTGAATATATTTGCCCCAAAAGGGGAAAATTCCAGTTTGCTCAGATACCTGAGGGCCTGAGCAAGCAATGGAATATATGGGCAAAGTGAAAAAAAACAAACCAAATCAGTTGTGATTGAAGGTCTGGCTCTTTGGAGACGTATATGAGTTCATAAACAGTTACACAGTGGAAATACTGATTTCTAAGCATTCGGTTTCTTTGCTTTTTAGATCAATTTCAATTGGACATAAGCACATTAGATCGTTGGCCACAACCCTTATTTGAAGGGGTCACATTTCCAACTGTTTTTTGGATGCTCTGCCTATAACGTGCCACACATCCAACACCCAAGAACAGAGATTGTGCGGAGGGAAAGTGTACTAAATTTAGGAATTTTTTCTTTTTATTTACTATTTTGACAGAATCAGGAAAAGAAAGTTAACTTCCTCTCCTCCCCCCACCCAGTTTATTCTTTAATCTATCAAAAGCATTATTAAATCTTTTAAAAGATCAAGCACGCAGATTCTTCACAAAGGTTGTCACAATGAATTCATTTGCAGAGCTTTCATCCCTTCTTCCCCACTGTGCTGAAATAATGTTGACTATTTTTCGCTGTCTCTCTTGCTTGCTGTAAAGATCCAGTTGCAAAGGTTGTTGCAAGGACTCGATCTCCCACTTTTTTCCCACCTGGCACCAATATATCCCAGAAACTAAAAACGCAGGTGTTGATACCTTACTGCTCCTATGTCATCCAAAAATTATCTCATAAAAGAAGTCTTTCAAAAGGTGGTTTATTGCATTGCGGAGCAGAGAAAGGAATAGCAGCTACGAGTGGGATCCTCAAATTCCATTCCCTAATAGTGCTTCCTCTGTTTATGAGAGCAGATCTTTTTATTGTTTGGTATGAGTCTCATCATCTTAACAACTGCTCTTCCTCAAATGAAAGGGATTTTTAAATGAACTATATTTTATGAAGACAGAAAAAAGAAATCTTCATTTTCAGCATTCTTATCGAGATTTACTGTATATCAAGTCACTCCTATCAGAGCAATAAATTATGTTGTCGATTAGTTATTTTGTCTTTTTGTGGAGATGCAGTGGGGTACAGACAGAGTAGCTGTGCACCCCATTTGGGTCTCTTGCCTATTTTGGGTCATGTTCCCCCCACAACATTGCACGTGTGATATGACTGAGAGCAGCCAGGAGCTCAGGAGGAATGCAGGAGTGAGATGCTGGCGATAAAGGAGAGCTACAGATTGTTTAGTCTCTCACATCATAAATCCACCTCCCTTACTGATTACAATACACAGTTTTTAAAGGACTCAGAAAGAAGGGAAAATTTTGTTTTTAAAACCCTGCTCTTTGATCTAGGAGCATCACATTCATCTTCAAGTTGAGCCCTCAACTTCTATGACATGAGGAAATAGGGGGACCACACTTGTTTGGAATAATCGTAGGTGCAGAGCAAACTATGTAATATAATGGGAAAAAATTTGCACATAAACAAAACCTTTTGAATGGCTTCTATGATATATTTTTTAGGTCTTCACCTTTGCTCTAAATTATTTACAAGTTCCAATCTTCATCAGGAATCATCACTTTTCTAAGGATGTTTTGAGCCATTCTACGTAATCTAATACAACCAAAGTCGTGCTATAGGTTTCTCCAAGCTGTACAAAAAAATCCAAGAAAGAAAGTTGTTGTCTATTAAGCACTCTAGGTTCTCCAGTATATTCTTCCATTACTGATTTTACTATCGTTAAGTTTCATGGAACTGTTCCATAGGGGTCTCGATTTCATGTGGCTCTGCACCCAGAAAACATTGATTATATCATAACCGCAGGCTTTGTTTTCCTAAAGGTTAATTTGCTCAAGGTCTCTGCAAGAGGTGGGCACTGAAGAAATGCGCACAAATATGCTTTCTGCCGTACCTCTGTGGAGAGATTAAGGTTTGAGCTCATTTGTTCCTAAATCTTTCTTGACAACAGCTCTGTTGATAGTGAAGAACAGAATTGTTCTGCTCTGGATGAGAGTCAAGAGCTCTCACTAAATCCTGGAGTCACAGAGACGCTCCTTGGGAATCAATCTTCTTTAGCTGGTTAGTGAAATACAGTCTAAGTCAACGCATTCTGTCAAAATTTAGAACATAACAGTTTATAGTTGCTAATTCTTTACCGATTTTCTATGAGACACAGTGTGGAGGGATCATAAAAATCAACACATGTGTATTTCAGCTCCCAGGCAGGCTCGTCACCCAGCAAATGCTGAGCGTTGACCTTGCTCCCACCCCTCATCCGAACACCAGCTCTCTGTTTTCCCCGTCCCATAGCTGGATGCGCTCGTGTTTTGGCTGCCATTGCTTTGGTTTTTGCTGCTCCCAGCAGCTGGAGGCAGCTCTTTCCTCTATACCATCTGCCCATCCTGGATTGCTTTACTCTCTCATGCTGTGCTTTAGAAAAGGTCTCACACAAAGCTAGGGTAAAACAAGCACATGCCATAACTTTACCTTTGGAGGAGGTCAGAGCGGGTCCTAGCTGTGTCCATGCGGGCCACCTCTCTATGCCAACATCCAAAATTGTCTGGAGGCATTCAGCTTCCTATAGTCCTCCTTCACCTGACCACACCGAGGTGTCAGTAGCCAGGTGCACCCACAAGCATCCTGTATCTCCTCATCATGGTGAACACGTTATCTCAGTACCCTGAGGTCCCTGAGAGCCAGAGCTGTGCTGCAGAGCAGATGATGCTCTCGTGGTCCCTCCAGCCCTGCCTTGGCATCAACCAGCTTCAGTTCCATCATCTGTCTCCTTCACTAGCATGCGAGTTTGCATTCATCTTTCACACACAAATAACCTCAAATTGCGTTTCTGCTTAAGTGGAGAAAAATCCTTAGTACGCTACAACAGCTGAATTATATGATTGTGTCGTGATGTCACACTGGCAGCATTGTACTTTTGACTTATCAGTACTGGATACTGAAAGAAATAGAAGGATATAAAGCACGAAGAAAATGAAATAACCAAATATGGCAAGAAAGACTGAATGGAGAAAACTGCATAAAAATAATAATATTAATAAAAAAAGAAATCACTTTGCTTTAGACAGATCAGCCAACAGACCAGTTCAATACATGGAATTTCACTACTTTGCTAAATATTTTTAATAAGAAAACTCAAATGTTAGCATTCAGAGAAATTCCTTCTTGGCATGTAAGCTCTGTAATGCTTTTAGAAGTTTACTAGACCCAAACACAGTGCATTTCTGCAAAGGGAAAGCTTTACAGCACCATGGTTGCTTGTCAGGGACCTCAAGGTCTGGTCCCATAGCTATGCACCCAGTCCATGGAATAACAATGAGAAGAACAACAATGAGTTTTCCCATCTGAATATGTCTGCATAGACATCTCTCCTCACAGTCCCAGGAACGATCTTTACAATTTTACATGTGCACCTAGCACTAATTTTGGCAGCTGGGAGAGCTGAAATGTGCTGCAGAGCAGCAGAAGTCTGGGGGGAATTCTGAGCTTAGCCACAAATTCACCCTGACACAGTCACAGGCCAGAGGGAGTAGCCATGGAGAATCATTTACCTTAAAGCTAAGCACATGCTAAAACATTTCCAGGATTTAGGAACCTAATGCAAAGCAACTCCAGACGCCCAGCAAATTGAATGTGATGCAATTGAACTGTGTCTTCGTATCCATTTAAGGGCTGGTTCCAATTTGGTTGCATTAATTGTAACTTTTTTTCTTTTAATGCTGGTGCTGTAATGAGAGTGGAATAATGTATTTCTGTATTATAAAATGTATGTTGATATTGGCGGTGTCACATATCACCTAGCCAGCATTATGGTTAATAAAGCAACTGCAGAAGAGGAAAAAAAGAAAAGCAGTGGGACTTTACACAGCTGCAATAAATCCAGATCTTCTGACAGACACACAGGAAATCATATTGTCATGACTTGGTTCAATCCTACAGCACTTTGATTCCTTAAAACAGTGAACTTACCATTGGCTTAACAAACAGTGGAATTAAGGCTTAGAGCTCGCTCCCTCTCCTTGCCAGTGAGAGCTGCTAATTGTTCTGTATCCCATTGCCCTTCCCACGTGCAGGCAGCGGCTGTAAACCTGATGCCATGAAATCCAGGCCAGTGTCCCCACCTCCCCCACAATTCACTTCAATGGAGCCAAGATTTCACTCAACATATGGTCTAGAATTTACTCCCATAAATCATTTTGACTGTCAACTCCTTCAGCAGATTGGGTCAGACCCAGAAAAGACATAGGGGGTCTTCAGGTACCAAAGCCTCTAGCAGGGACCCAAAATTGCCTTGGGTTGCAGCCAGCTATTTCTGGGGAGGAGCCTCAGTTCCCTTTCTCCATCTGAAAACTCCCACATCTCCATTCTGCAGCAACTCAACACGCAGAAATGATGCAAATACATCTGACAAATTCATGGTTTGCCGTAGGACCCAGAAACTAAAGTTGAGCCACCATGAACAAGAAGAGCAAATTGAGGAGGAACAGCACAAGAAGTCAGTGTGCACATGGGGATGGGGAAAGCCCTGGGCACCAGTCCCTGCTTCCTGGGTGTTTATTCAAGCGCTGTTTAATGTAAAATGCATAAGCTGTCCCGAATCCATGCATTTATTGTTAATGGCACTTGAAATCAAAAGCATACTGATTCATTTACTGGGGAATAATCATTTACCATATTAGCTAATCTATTTATCAATATGAAGTCAATTATTATGAAGCATCAAGAGTGGCTAGTAATTACACAATGTAAACATAAAGGGTGGAATCAGTAAGTAATTACATTTATTCATAATCCAAAATATTGAAAAACATTTGTAATTGCCACAGAACGCAAAGTCCACCTTAAAGAAACAGAAACATGCTGCTCTCCAAATGAAGATTTTTTTTGGTAAAGTGTCATGGCATCACAAGTATAAATATTTTAATGGCTAGAATTTCTTTAACATTGCATTGAGTCAGCCATGCAAGTGTATGACTGACTTATACACAACAGAGCATGAGTTACAGCCAACGTGCTGAGCATCCTGCTGCCTGTGGTTTGGATCCTCCTAAGGGGTGTGTCAGTGGCCCACTGGATTTTGATGATTCCTCTTAATCTAATAATTCCATGTGTTATTAACCTGGGAAAGAAAACTTTGCTGTGAAAATAATTTTAGCTGTATTGCAAGAATTAGAGCTGTGTTAATTGCTACAGTCTCTCAGAGCTCCATGTCTTTAATGTCTGGTTACCACAGTACGTGAGAAAAAAGCCTTAAGTAAATAAGGTCACCTCATCTTCCACATTCGCTTTTAAGCACCCAAATCAACTAAACTGAGCAGCACTGTCGTGTTTTGTTTTGTTTTTACATTTTATTTTTAGCTTCTGAATCTGATCAGTTGACTTATTAATTCAATTCAGTGTATACCTTCCAAATTAGACTGCCATTTAACGTAAGATTTACTTAAGCAATCAATATTAAAGATTCCAAGAACTGCAGTCGTCTTATCTCCAAAAACTTGTAGCATTATACTGAGGTCACCTAGCCCGTTCCATGCTAGAATTAGGAGCTCTTCAATAGCAAGCAAATTTATTGGTCTTAACCTTTTAAAAAGTTATCTGTACTAAGAATAGCACAACATTACTGAGCACTCAATTTTTAATGGAGTTCTAACAGAAAAGTCTGATCTATTCATAGTCTATATTACTTCAGCACTCACATCCCTCTTTCCTCATCCTCTCTGCCATACGAAATGTATAATTAGGCAATATCGTACATCTATGGTAGAGAAGAAAATATTGGCACACATTGTCCTGATGTAGGGTTTCAGGTTGGAAGAGCCATCTAAATTTCATTTCCATATGGGGTTCTCTACCTATAGCTCCAATGATCAATGCCCAACACTCAGAATGCCAAAACTTCTTTATTGGCCACGTTACTAGCAAAAAATGTTCGCAAACACCATCAAAGCTCCAATTTCTTCCTTCAAGATCTCCCAACTCCGAGCAGGTATTACCTCACATATAAAGTAGGGAACTGTGCATCTCTATCAAGACAGTCACCTTGAAGTGAGAGTTCCCAGCTAATGGAGAAATTCTCATTTCATAGAAGAGATGGGATCAATGCTACAAACACAGAGGAAATTCAGCTTGCCTTTGAGCCATGCATCCACTGGCAGCACGTAGCTGCTGGCAGTGGAGCATCACACTCTTTGCACCACAGTCATGATTACAAGAGTAGTTTTCTATGCTGGTGGGTAAGCACAATTCAGTCTCTGCTCCAAATATTGCAATTTTAATTGACCAGCCATTTCCATTTTCTAATATTCTGGATAGGTATAGGGTTGCTACTATTCCACAGACAAATATCTGCTTATTATACATGTATAAACCCAAAATCTACAGAGCTGAGAATCCATTATTCCTCCTTCTTATTCTGCACATGAAACTCTACAGACTGGCTCATCAGTTACTAATAATGTTCCCAGATGTACATAAAGTGTGTTTTGAATAAACTCTGCAGGGAGGACTCATCTGGAAATTTTAAAAGCCTGACAGCAGCAATGGACAAGGTAGTAAATCCTTTTTCTCCCTCCTTGGAGAAGTGCCCACAAGAGGATTTCCTTGCAATAGGTAACTTTTACCCATTCATTCAAAACCCAGGACAGGTCTTTGAAGACATGGTGCATACCATCAAAATAAAGGTTAGTTTATATGAAGATCTGCTTTGGGAGCCCAGACCAGACAGGTGGAAGAGCATCATGTTGTATTAGTTTTGGCCAGAGAAATTTCTATCAGCAACCCTACCTATTGGAGAGCACCAATAGCCCAGAGAAGTATTTCACACACTATGGGAAAGCTTTGACACAGTTCTCATATCCCCACGTGTCTGAAGGTTGGTAAACCTCAAAACATTTGCTCTTTAGTTTTATGTTCAGATATAATGTTGCCACTCGATGGCTCAGCTTCATCCAGAGGCAGAAATGGCTGAATTTCACAAGAGGCAGAGAAAACACCTCAACACTTCTTACAAATTGCTATAGGAATTAACGAACAACTCCTATTAACCCTCAAACAAATGTCACTGCATTTCTAGTGATACCACAAGGCACCAGGGGGCACAAAAAGGATGAGTCTTTTGCCAGCACGCTTTAATTTCATTATTTTTTTTAAACTCCGTCCATTTTCAGTAATCTCTCAATGGGAAAATGAAACAAGAGACAGAAGGGGAGATGCCTTGCAAATGGAGTAAGAGAGACTTTCTGCATCCCTTCTCCCTTCCCTAATCCTTGTCACCCTCCCAGCAGGACTCATTTGAAATGGTGCTGGGCAGAGGTCCCATCAGAAAACAGAGGAGCAGAAGATGCTGAAAATCACAGCTCGCTCACTCTGCCACCCCCCACGCTCACTGAATGAAGGGGAAATGGTGGGGTTAAGAAAATAAAGTTCTCTCCCAGTAACGCTGCCACATAATGAATACAGCATTATTATGCAGAAGGCCTCTTGAGACATTGGCCTAAAAAATTCCACTGAAAAAGGAAACACCTGTTGGAATATTAACTAGGACAAAGTCAAGCAAGGAGAAAGAGGATAGGTGGCCAAGAGGTTGGAAAAACTAAAGGAAATGTTGGAGGGATTTTTCTTTTTTTTTCCAAAGTGTAACATTCCTAATGTGCAAGTTCCTAAAACAGAAAACTGCATTTTCTTCACGGAAGCATTTGGAAGTAATGGAAAAGACAAAAGAAAGCCAGCATTAGGTATGTGAACTGAGTTTCTGAAAGCACAGCTACTTTGGGCATCCTTATACCATATAACCAATGGAGAGGCACCTACAGAGCCACTGGTTCACGGATGCTGGAAACCATTTAGAGCTCCTATTTAGTAGGGAATATATATATATTTAGTAAGGAGAAATCTCAAGGCTGTTTCTAACTCTATTTTGGCCATAGGAAATGTTCTCCCTAAACCATTTCACTGGCTTACAAAGATCAAATACCACATAACATATACCAGTTCGCATTCATAAAATGTCCAAGTCTCTTGGGCAAGGCCAATAATGCTCCTTCTCATCATCCTGCCTGGGGGACTGAGGCACAGGCTGAGATGAACCAAAACATCCTCAGATGGGTGAGACCAGAGAACTTCCAGCACTAGGTGCCCCACAGATCTCAGGGCATCTCAGAACCAGGCCAGTCCTCTGCAAAGTGCTCTTTCTTTCGGCCTAGGGCCTTCCAAGTTCTGGTGCTTAGGTGGACAACAACCCCTCTGCATGGCTCTGGGCAATTAAAACTTGACTGCTAAGAATTCTAAGGCAGGAAAGAGAGCTTAGAAAGACGCCTAAGGTCCATCTCAGTTGCAGCTGTTCACCCATTGTGCAGTACACGTTACCTAACTGGAAGATAAATCTTCAGCTGGACCTTATCTTAAAGCAAACACCCAATTCAGACTGAATTCAGGAGGACTTTGAACAGATTTGAGAGCACTATAAAGCCTGGGAGCCTGCCTGCAAGAGCACTTGCGCTGTGCTAGGAGATGCGACACTTGGTTGTAGTGCACTTGTAAGCATTTTCTTCCTCAAATACTTTTATTTTAAAGGGAATAATGTTTGTTTCCATATAATACACTAGAGAAGTGTCCTAATCCTCTTGTAAAAGTCTCTGCAGAGCATGAAAATAATGTGTTTCAAAGGTTTAAACTTGACATATTGAGGGGGCTGAGGAGCCCAGTGCTTGGCAGGGCAGATATGCTCACATATAATAACAGAGGCCTATAGCCTCCCCTATCTAAGGGGAGGTAAATGCTTCACCTCCCAGCATCACAAATGCCCGTTTCCAGAATCTCACCCTTTTGAATTGGCTGGATGCAGAAAATAATCACGATGAATGTAAAGCACAAAGCTTCACAGAGACTCTTTCAGCCAGGCAGCCATTTCCCACTGCCTTCCTCAGGAAGAAGACAATAATAATAATAACAAAAATCAGCCACTTACAGGGATCTTTCTTGGCAGCTTAACAAAAAAACAAACACTGCAGCTTTGCAGCAGTGCTTTCAGATCAGCCCCATACACCACACCCAGGATGAATGACCACCATCAAACCCTCCACTGCAGCGTATCGATTAGCCAGCAGGGCCTTGCTGCAGACATAATAAATGGGCAAGCAGCCATCCTCAGACCTATTGACTGGAGGAAGAAAGCATCCCTCCTATCTGCCTGCTCTGCTCCCCACACACTCCAAAAAAGCCACCCCACCCTCTGCAAGATGCTACTATCCCACAGACAGCTCATACTCATCCCATTTATAACGAGCTCCAGCTTATCCTGATTACCTGGAAAGCCCATCAGCCTGTCATCTCCAGCCCTGGTAATCTTTAACCCTTTACACACTGCCTTTATCAAACAACAGTGCTCTGGAAGAGGGCTGCACACCTCATTCCCTTTGGGTGATTTTATGGGGAGTATCTGCGGCTACTCCCAACACCAGCGACTGGGAGCACTTTCTTAATAACACACAAGGTTGTTTCCTTACAAGAGCAGCTGCTTTCACACTCCCAGTGAATATTTTAGCAAAAGCACGTGTGTGAAGGAGAGAGCAGAAGCAAGTGTGACTATGGGTGGATGAAAGGGAGGAAGTACCTACAGGGGACCTAACAGGAGAACTGTAGCCCAGGGGTTGCAGCACTGCCTTAAGCATCACAAAATCCATATTGTCCCCTAAGTCTGTGCAAGGCCTTGATTTCCATTGCCTCTGTTTCCCCTTCTGTGCTTTGTTTGTTCAGCCTGTAAATATGCCAGCAGGAAATACTCCCCCCCATGTATTTACCAAGAACATGGCTGGGGGCAGGGGAAAATTATCTTTGCTGCTGCCTATGGGCCAGTAGCTCCTACACCAAAAATCACAAACACAGACAAAATCCAATTTCTTTTGATTTTTCTGCGGGTAATTGGAGTTTTGCTGTGATTTCAGTTGGGGGCTGCATGCAAACAGCTCTGTATGGAACCACAACCAGGAAAAGAGTGGGAGAGGCTATTACATATGCAACTGCAGTAAACATATTATTGGTACAGATAATAATAATAATAAAATTGATGTGCCCGAGACGCAGGGTACATTTGGGTTCTTTACCACTTTGCATTCCTCTTCTTAACAAACATTGATAATAGAAGCAAAACAGTCTTTAGAGATACCAGCCCTGAAGCAATCAAAGCACAAATAATGTAAAAGCTGCATTTTTTTTTTAGCCCAGTTTCTTAACAAAACAATGCATGCTGTTTTCTGGCAGTCTGTGTTCTCCAAATCTCAAACTTTCTGGCTGATTTCAAACGACCCAAGGAGGTGGAGTAAAGGCATGAAGGATCCTTCATCTCATGCAAATTTCAATAAAATATGGACCAGATAAAGGCAACCAATGCTGTGAGAGTCTCCGTTGAGAGAAAGAAGTTCACTCCTAATTCAACATGAGCAAATCCACATGGAAACGGTGCTGGAAATCAGGCTCCTGCAGCTCTGCTAACCCCAAACCACCTCTATTTAAAACAAGCATGCAAAGAACAATAGCTGTACAGAGTGGGCTGATAACACGGGGACAAAGGACAGACCCAGAACGTGGACAGCTTCACTTGGAAAAAGGGAAAAGCCTGGACACCCTAAAAGGCAGGTTCCCACTTTATATCCACACATCACAAAACGAAACCTTCTCCAAGCAGCTCCCTCAGGACTCCTGCCAAGAGCCTGGTCGGCCCAAGAGATGCTACAGCAACTCAGAAAATAGACAGCTAACGACTGGTTTCATGCATCGAGCTCTCCAGTGTCAACCCCCAAAGAGGCAAGCAGGTCTGTCCTCTGAAAATCACAACCAAAGAGCCTTAAGTAACCCCTCCATATCACAGAAATGCACAAGCATGCTTAGAAAAAAAAAAAAAAAACAACCTTCAAGAAATTAATTTCAACGCAATTTATAAGCACACCATCAAATTATCATAGGAGGAGCCCAACTGGCTTACCTTGCTGTGATGAGGGTGAGCTCCCACGCAGACATGGACCTCCCATCTGCAGCACCACAAATGCCTGAGGAGCACAGGTGCCATCCATCACCCAATAAACATTTGTATAAAAGAAAAAACCCAAGTGATCTCAGTTGGAGAATGCTTTCTGGGTTCTTCAGTGCCAACATAGTGATTGAAAGAGAAAGACAAGGGGAGTATTCTTCTGTTTAAGGAAGTTTCCCTTTTCACATTGCTACATGTAAGCTTACCCATCACCTGTTGACTGCAGAAACATGGAGCACCTTGGGTGCTTTAAATGCCCTTTTGAATCTGTTGCACCCCTGGAAAATAGATCTGTGTGATTAGACAGAAGCAACATTGCAGAGAGAGCTTTAAGAGACATTGCAGCCACACAAAATCCAAACATCATGTGCTGAATAACACACAGGATGCAGAATACAAAAGGAACACGAATTAGGGAAATGTTAAAATAGCGCTGACTGGTGTGTGATTTTCTATGGAAAAGCCAACATGGAAATAATCCATTTTTCCAGGTTGATTGTACTATAATTTTAATGCTCTGAAAGCAACTTTCATATGGCAATGATGATGATCAACCTACAGTATGGCTGAGGTAAATCCCTGTCCCTTTCCTATCAAAATGGTGCCAACTTCTTTATGCCAGTGTTCCCACATACAGAGACCTGGCCAGGTTTAACTCTTCAGGTGTGCTTAGGCAATGTCCAAAGGTCTGAAAAGGAGCTGCAAGAAACCACCTCTATTCGTTTAGAGCATGACTTGATGTCATTTCTGTGCCTCCATCTATAACATTCACTGTCATGTAAAAGGGAAATCTTTCCCTAAGCAAAACTTTCAGTGACCAAATGCTGTGAATGCCTTTTAAAAAGCACGGCACCTAGGGTTAACTTGAGTCTAACAGGAACAGATACCTGCTCTGCAACATGAGCGCAATTTTAGGAAAATCAATTTAAATGTGAATTTAAATTTGGCCGAAGTACAAGCACAGCCCCATGACAGAGAACAGTGCAAGTTCATGCATGAACTTTTCAGAGAGGTCCAGATCTTTACCCTTGTACCTTTTGCAAAACACAGGAACCCAATCCCTGAGGTTCCCCGTACGATGCTGATTATGCAGAGAGGGAATAAGGAAGGTACACGGCTTGGATCAGGAACACCGCGTTCCTCTCCTGTGTGACTATGAGCAAACTGTTTAGTCACTTGGTGACTGTTTTCCCCATCTGTGGAAGAAAATAATATCAAATGCTCACTTTGCCCACACAGCATTACGTAGAAGCAGTTTTAATAGGTACATTTGCAAGCATGGCAGCATCGTCAGAAGTTACATCCCAGCAGTCATTCTGCCCAGATGTCCCTGCAAAGCAAAGCCTTTTGAGAGTCAGGGTGTTCCTTTTTTCCAGTTTTGACAGATTCGCATTATGGGTTAATTAATTTTTGTCAAGGGCCTTCAGAATGTCACAGAGAAAGGCACTGGGTAAATGGAAAGTCATTATTAATAGTGCTGAGATGAGGCCAAAGAAATCAGATTTGGATCAGAACCTGTATGGCTCTAAGCCTCGGGTTGTTTGAACCACTCACAATAGTAATTAATGAATGAGATTGCAAACATTTGTTTTTCAGACAGAACTATTACCTCAATAGGAAACGCCTGAAATCACTTCAAAGCAAAATATTCAAGTTGTAAATATGTCAGAGCACGCTGAAAAGCATTTGAATTTAATCTCCGGAGTTGTGCTGCACACTTAGCTCTTCTTGTACTGCCTTTATTATTATAATCTTAATGAAGGTGAGAAACAGGGCTTAATGATTCACAGGCAGCTGCAAAAGACAGCGCTCAGGCAAAGCCCTGGTTGTGACTTACTGCACCTGAAGTCATGTCCTGGAGCACACTCACCACCAAATCTGGTTTCGGGGCTGGGAATGGATGAGGACAAGGAATAGATTGCACACACCATCCAAGCTCAGGTGCCCTTCTGCAGAGAGCAAAGCAGAGGGTGGGGAGGGGGTGAGTGCAGGTGGGAGCAGCGCAGGGCACGCTCAGCCCCAAAGCTCTGCTGGCTGCATCAGCCTAGCAACTGTTTATGCAAACAATCCGTCTGACTCCTTAAAGTACCGCTCTGATCAGCTATTAACTGTAGCTGACAGATTAAGAGGGGAACAGCATGAGACAGATACTTCAGAAGTGAGAGCAAAACATACCGGGGAGCTTAATCTATGTTTTAATTCCAGCGCCCTGCTCCCCACCCCCAGCCTTCCCATGGCACGTTTGTTGCACATTGTTTGGTGCATATCTCGGTGCCCACCTAGATGGCTTCACATTCCCAGCAGCACCCGATGGCACCCACGTGTTTGCTGACATTCCAGCAACCCTTTGCAGCAGCCACGCATTCCTCCTTGCCTTTCTGAGGGCTCCTTAGATCACAGATGCTGCTGGTATCACACCCACTGTGCTTCAATGCTTCTCATGTCCCATGCACATTCTTTAGGGCCTAATCCTTTCAAATAATAGTGCTTTCCCTAAGATGTTGCCTGATACTGGCGAAAAAAGGGCTGAGAGAGATGCTTGCTCTTTTTCTTTCTCATAAGCTGATAGGCAGGGCTTGTCAAAGGCAATCACAAAAAATAGCTCAAAACTGCTCCTGTTCTGTTACATACTCCATGTCCTCCATGTCCTAGCCCTAAAGCTTTCTCCCTTTGAATTAGAAAAGCTTCCCAGCCTCCATCTGGCTCTCGCACAGCACACCAGTTTTGGGGAACTCACTGCCACAGGATGCTGTAAAGTTCATTAACAAAAGAAGGACGTTAAATGTATTTAGAAAAATAAACAGGCAAAAAGTCCACCTGATCTGCCAAATAATAAAAAAAAAAAAAAATAAACCGAAGCTACAGACAGCCAGAAGTTAACAGCATAGCCTTGAAAAATGCAAAGGCATTGCTGGCCTTGTTCTTAACTCTGAACAGCAGCTCCTGCTGTAGATGGGCTGAGGAAGACCTTGGGCCAAGCAAACAGCACTGGGGCTGGGATAAGCTCAGACTCTGGACTGCTTTAAGTAACGACCAGAGCTCTGCCTTTCCTCTTTCCCCCTCCCCTTTTCCTATTCCACTGGCTTGATTTCCAAAATGGAAACATCTGAATCCTCTTTTTTGTAGTTGTTGTGGTTCTGAATGAGCAGCAAACCTAAAGCAAATGCACTTTAGCATGACACAAGCCAAACACAATGATACAAGCCATTGTTTCCTCTTCCTATAGACCACATCTCCCAAGAACACCCCATTGAACCTAGGTGCATGGCATAGCCTAGGGCTGCCCTATGCTTTAAACCAGTTAAAATTCCTACAGAAACTCCTACCAGCCTCGGATGTGGGGTCAGGCTGGTGTGAGCAGTGATCCCCTTAAACTTGTTCCCATAATAGGGCTGATGCAATTAGCCTTTAAGCCTGATATCCCATTAATAGCTGCCCACAGCAGATGTGTAGGGGAAGCCAGAAGAGCAGAGCACGCTCTGTTTCCCCAGGATGCTCTGTTTCCCAGTGATCTGCAGTGACTTTGGGGCAGCAGTGGGATCTCTGAAGATGGTTTGCAAGCTCCCTTCCCACCAGCGAGCAGCCAACCCCTGGCGTACCAACTCGATGCAAAGCAGCAGCCCTGGAAGAGATGGGGTGCACAAGCTGATCACCATCTTGCCCATAAATATTACCCCCAAAGACTTTATTTCCTGCAGAGATAAGAATATCTCCCATCTTTATCAGTTCCACATTGCAATCAATATGGTCTGCATTTAAAGCACGCTCACACAAACACGTGTCTCTCTCTACGTATATATCTAACGTGTGTGTTTTGATACATGCCATGTATATATCGCGTACATGGCCACGCTGTGCAGGATTAAGTGCATATTTCCACGGGAAAATAAATAAATAAATACCCAGCAATTTCTCAATTTCTTCCCGCTGCGTGGCAGCGGTGCAAATTGCTTAGAAATGGGAGTATTATAAATATTCTATATATAACTGCACGTTGCGGAGGAGGGGAGGGGGGGAGAAGGCTCGCGTGTTTGGAAAACGCAAACACAAAGGAGGGCATAGAAACACATCCAGCCATTTCCACCTCAGTGCTATTTATAGCTGGAGTGTTACGAGGTGTTTGTTTAAAGGGGCACTGGCGGGGTATGGAAGGACCCAGCCCCGCTTCGAGGAGGCATGCAAACAATATTAACTTGGCAAAAGAAAGGCGCCCTAATCCGGCCCCAAAATTGTGGCTTTTTTTGTGTTTTTTTTTTTTTTTTTTTTCCGTGTTTGTAAGAATGGAAGTTTTGAACTGTATTTGCTTCCTCGTTAACACTTTTGTTCTGTTAGCCTGGGGAGCTGGGGAGCTGGGTTTGGGGTCAGGCCCCGGAATGAAAAGAGGAGAAACGGGGAAATCAGCAAACATTTCTGCCATGGCCCTGCCAAATTTCCTCTCTTTAGAGCAGGCATTGGCAGGGGAGTCAAATTTCAAACTGTTCTGGTTAGCTCCGCAGTTGGTCGAAAGTAAAAATGAAAAATATTCCCTCAAACGCTGCCAATTCTTCCGCGAACGTATTTCGTTTTGAAATTAATTAGAAATATTGAAATAATTGGGATGAAAAATTCAACCGGCTCCTTCGAGAACACTTCGCTTCTGAAGAGTTATAGCAGCAACCCCTGAAGAGCTCCCATTGTTCCCTTGTGAGATGCCATATGGAGTAGGAGGGGTGGGAACTCAGGGGAAGAGTTATGACAATGAAAACAAAAACATAAATAAAATAAAGGAAGTTCTGTGTTCTCTGCGGGGACATGACTAAGGGCTCACCAGGCCGGCACAAGAAATTTCTGCTCCTTGAGCCACGCAGGGATGGGATGGCAGCGGCACAGGAGGATTCCTCCAGCCCTGGGTTGTGGATGCCAACAAGTGAATGAGCATTCACCAGCGCTTCGCGGCTCGGTCTCAAAGGCCAGATGAGTTCTCTCTGTTTTTGCTCGTAATAGGGAATCACAGCTGGCCCATGACAAGAAGAAGATCGTAGAATTGTTGGAGCTGGAAGGGATGCTTAAAAGTCATCTGGTCCAAGTCCCTTGCAACGAACAGGGACACCTACAGCTCGATGTTCTCCCATCAGTTTGGGAAGATGTCATACATGGCTGTGTAGGAGTGAAAAGCCACCGCAGTGTGTCCTGTGCTGCTCAGGGATGAGGAACAACCTGCTCCTTTGTCCTCTCCTCCCAGCACGGGGTTCTGCTGGAAGCCTGCACAGATGCCCGCAGCCCAGCAGCACATTGATCACATGGAGCCCACCAGGTGTTTCCAGCAGTGATGTGCAAGCCAAAGCACAGGTCCTTACGCAGCACTCCAGCCCATTAACTCCTAGCTCCCGGGCATGGAATTTGCTCAGTCCTATTGATTCTAGCAGAAAACCCAGTAACTAGTTAACAAGAAAACCTCCAACTCCTCCAACAAGAACTGCAACACGGCAATGAGCATCTCCGCACACTTTTCAGAGGCTGTTTTGCAACAGCAACACACAGTTGTTGTTTTTAACAAGCTTATATAACAGAAAGAAAACATCGGATCTTCATCACCTCTCACTTAATCCCATGCAAAGAGTCGGCCCTGGGTGAGGACAGAGCAGCAGCCCCACATCGCTCCTCCTGATGGGCAGGGGAAGGAGTCACAGTGCAATAAATCACTTTTGTGCCTGTACCCGCCGTGTGCTGTGCCACTGTTGCTGTTATTGGTCAAAACAATGCTTATGTCTAATGAGAACTGTATGGAAATCTAAACTAAATCATAAACTAAAGCTCTCAGATCGCCTGTGCTTAATTACATGTTTTAATTGTTTAACTGCGGGGGCATTTGGCAGTCATAAATACACACTTAAAAAAAAAAAAAAAAAGAAGCTTGAAAGAAGTTGAATCAACCTGAGAAAATAAAATATCATCCTACGAAACGCTTGATATATTGTTACTTTGATAAGTTCAAACAAGTGTGACTCACTATACAACCATTCTATCAATTCCGAACAAAAAACTGCATGGGATTATTATGCTTTTAATCCAAAGAGCTGGGTATTTGGAATTCCTCGAGCCCTTTGTGGTGTCATATTAGCTAGGCCAGTCTCTCATGAAAAGAATGTATTGTTGAATAGAGTTGAGTCCGGATCTCTGCTCCATTGGGTTGATAAAATGGCAGTTGATTTAAAAAGAACCAGCTTGTCTGGAGAAAGGATTAGCAGATTAAGAGACTGCATGTAATTTTTTTTTTTTATGTAATGTAAAGTTACATTTCATAACTAAAAGGGATTAATTAAAACGTTAATAGAAGGAGAGATGTTATTTTTCCAGGGACAAATGCCTCCCCGCACATATGAACATTCGCTTTAGTTGCTGCTGCTTCGACAGTAGGAAATGAAATGCTGCTCTGTGAGAGTGGGCACGGAGAGAAAGGGGAGAGGTCTGCGTGGTGGCTCAGCATTTTATTTTCCTGTTGCACTGATCTGGATTTGGGAACAGACAAAAGAAATCCCCTTGCAGCTACGTGTATATATATATATATATATACGCACATATTTTAGCCCAGTCCCTTCTGCTTGCATTGAAGAAGAGCTGAGAAGTAATTTGTCTGATCTGTTTTCTGGTATAATAGGATACTTTTCTTCCTTTCCACGCTTTGCTGCTGCTTTTTATTTAGTGATTCTGCTGTCCTGCATGTACCCTTTCAGCAGTACCAGTGCTGCAGAGGAGAGGACGCTGGGGTGTTCTGCAGCAGGAATTTGCAGAACTGTTGCAAAAGTCGGCCGAAAAAGCCCTACCCAGGTACAATGTTAGCATTGCTTATATGGGAAACTTCAAAGCAAATCACGCCACGAGAAGCTGTCAAGTTCAGAGCCTGCATCGCCGAATTTCACTCCATCCCAAAATCCTGGTTGGGGGCATCAACCCAAAATCATTGTTATTTTCAGTACTCTCCCAACTGGGCGAATGATTTGAGGGCAGTGCAGTTGTCTCACCTTCCCTATTAAGAATAACCACAAGTGATTTCCCTCTCTCTCATTTATTGCTAGCACTTACATATACCTGTGCAGTTAATTTTAACTGAGTGTTACAAAGTTCTTCAGTCACCGCCTGAAGCAGCTGTGTACAGATGTGCACTGACAATGCCATATTGCAACTCGGAGAAACTGCAGTTCGCTCTTCAACTCTCCTTCCTTTCACACGGAAGAAAAAAGACTACACGACAACGTGCTGTAATAAGAACTGCATTATTGCTACGTTTATTTAGACCAATAACCTACTGCAACCATTTGGCACCGATTGACACATTTTTCAGAAGAAAGTACGTATCTCCTCCTGGATCACAATGGAAAACCTTAATGAGGGAGTTTCTTCCCAACCCTTTCCTTAGTCACTATTTAAACTATGCCCCGAAGTAGGAGGCTTGGTGCCCGTTCTTTGCTAAGAATGGCATCCCACCCATTTTACTGCAGATGTTTCCATTCACTGTATGGACGCTCAATGAATTTTTCAGTCCCACCAGATTCCTGGCCTCAGCCACGTCAAGAGACAAAGGGCTCCGCAGGTTTTTGTACACTGTACAAAACCCACTTCTTTTTAACCGTTCTGAATGTACTGCAATTCACCTTCTCCCTTCTTTTATTATTTACTTCTATGTTCTCTGAGCAATCTCTTTCAAGAAATTATTCTATTGAGAACTTTGCAGGCCCCTAATTATTCCCGTTGTCCGTCTCCCAACTGTTTCTATTTATTCTGTATCCTACTAGGGTAGGAGTGACCGCTACCATGGGACACTGATATAATATCTTTATATTTTCAATATCATGTTCCATACAAGTAGGGCTTTTTTCTACCACTTCACCAGTGTTTTTCTTAGCCACTGCTGCGGACTGAACAGTGATACCATTGAACTGTTCAGCTACAGACCTTTGTTTTTTTTCCCTTCAGTGATAACTTCGATAGATATGGGCTGTCCAAATACTCTTTTGAAGAGTCCCTTGGTGCTGTCAGCCAGGAATTTCCACTCTGTCCCTCAGTTTCCCTTTTTTCCATGTAGGGTTCCATTAGAAACCTTCATCCACCCCCAGCTTCTCTCAAATCAGCTTGAACCATCTCTGTATTTTCTTCTCTTACTTCTCATCGCTTTTCCTACTCACCAATAAATATCTTTAAGCAACTCCAAAAGGCACAGCATTCATTTAGGTTTTTGCCGTGTTAAAAATAAACCATTTTCTTCCCCTCTCTGGGTGTGTGTTGGGGGGTCTTTTTACTCACATCTAATCCACGACAGTGCTTTACTAGTCAGCCCTTGGGTCCTTAGTTTCCTTAGTAGCCTCTTGTTAGGGACTTTGTCCAAAGCCTTTCTGCATGTCTATATGAATTATGTCAACCAGTTCCCCCTTATTCACCAGTTTGTTGACCTGTTCCCAAGAGTCTGTTATAGAGATGTGAATTTCCTTTACAGAAACCGCCTTGGCTCATCTGTATCATATCAAGTAGTTGTTACAGATATCTATTTTAAATAATCTCTTCATTCAGCCTGCCCAGTGCTTAATTAAGCCTTGCTGATTTGCAATATGTGGGATGAACATTTCCAAAGAGGCGGCCTTGCAGGCTTCCCATAGAGCAGCTGATTTGAGCAGGATTATCACTTTTTTGTCAGTTGCTCAGTCACGTCTTTCTCACTGCAGGTATGTGCTTTTTGGTCCTTGTAACTCCTTATTCTTTCACTGTTCAGTATTAGAGCAGCAGATCGGAGCAATAAACACGGCTTCCATTCTACTGAATGCTGCACAAAAGCAAATGAGGGCTACTGTCCATCTCACCCCTCTATCCCATCTCTGTGCTCCATTTCCATCACTGCATTGCGTCTTCCCCTTCCATCCTCTGTCATAAGAGTTAATAGGCAGGTACAACTTTTATTTGTCTGCAATATTGTTATTTTCCCTGAGTGTTCTCTTAACCTTCCCCAAGTCTAACAAGTATTTTCTTTGCAGCCCCTCTGTTTCTAGCAAATCAATAAATTCGCTGCAAGTTGTTTGTGTCTTTATGTGCTCTTCAAATTCCCCATTAGACTACCTAATTTCCATCTTGTATTTTAGCCAGTATTGTTTATATCCCATTCTGGTAATGTCACTAGAGCTGTTTTTTTCCATTTTCTGGTGATATTTGTACTGTGAAAAGCACAGTCTGACGGGATTATTACCCCTCTTTAAAGTGCTGTTGAAGTATAAGAGATGAATGGCTGACAGCATTAACACTACATTCAAATTGTCTAGCACGACCCATCGCGGGGAGATGCTGGAGAAGCGCAAAGAATCAGTAGAAATTTGTGGATTCTTATTAATTTCATCAACTCTCCCTCTATCTCATAACCCATACAAATTATATTTCTACCACCTTGGAGCCAGAAGAACAGCAGTAACCTTAGGGTTAAAGCTTTCTTCAGCACTACAGAGCACCACGATAAGACCTTGGCATATCCCTATATCATTTTATGCAAGTCAGACAAGGTGATTTATAAGTTATTCTCCCTGAGCTTCAATTAATTTCACTTAGAGACATTTTCACAGTTGTACAATAAATGCTTAAATTAAGACATTTCCCTGCTCCCCACCCTGCCATGGAATGGAATCGAGCATTAACTGGTTATTGGGTGCCATTCATGGCCTGTGCAATTACAGATAAGAACATCGATCTGGCAGGAAAACAAATTGGCTCTTAAAAGAGGGCGGTGTGGATCTGACAGGGTAAGATGATTAGGCATCTCTCTAATGGCTCCTGTATATTACGCCTGGACATACAAGGGAAGCAGAGCATCCACCCCACTCTCGGGTACCAAACAACTGTCTGTTCTCATGCAGAAGACCCAACTTGCCAATTACCTACTGGTTCTGGCTCACTGTCTGCTACCTAAAGTAGCCTGCTGGGGATTAAATCCAGCATCCTGTTGCCATAGAAGTTTCTACCATTGGGTAGATAAAACAATATTTTATGGGAAATATAGAGCAAGAGCCAGACCGTGTCGCTATCTAATGACTAATGCAAAGAAAACCCCATCCCACAGTGACCTTACTGTCTAGCTGGGTTCTCAAGAAACGAGAGGACTCTGCAACAATTTTTAGGCCCAAAGAGAAACAAGCAGTTCTGACAGAGGTCTGGTGGACCTGTCACTGCCTCAGAATTTATAGATGGATGTTGCTGCAGCCGTGAGTGAAAGAAATCAGAAGTTGTACATGTGTACTATCTCTTCCTTGGCCTGCAGCAAATCACACAGCCTTTCTCTGTCCCATTCGTCTTCTTAGAGTGATAAGTCACAGGAGAGGTGATTGTCAACAAAATCACCATTTCACAAAGACTGCAGGATTGCAAAGTCCAAGTATTTTCCAGGGAGGGTTTGTTTTTTTTCTGCAGATGTGACATGACCCAGGTAACCCTCTCAGATTTCCAAGTACAGCCCTGGAGATCTGCTAACAACTCAAGTTCCCAGGCTGGAGAAACCCACCAGTAAGGTAACCCAGCAGACAGCCTCAGGTCTGAGGCCTCTTTGGTTTTCACAGCAGTATACCACGGAGATTCCCTCAAGCCTCATTCCTCTGTAGGAGGACACCGGACTCTAGGGTTTGAATTCCCCAAATAAATATGACAATCAAAACACCAAAAATTTCTAGGGATGTGAACTAGCATCCTCCTGTCACAATGAAAAGTGCCTGTGTGTGTATATACGTATAGCTGTTGGCCGCTCCAAAAGTAATGCCTCCTATTTATTACCATGGAAACTACAACAGACACAATGAGCACAGTAATGCTACTTGATAGAGCAAATTCTCAGCTACAAAACACTAATTTTCAGTATAGCTACTACCATTAGCTGTGCATTTTCACCAGCATTGAACAGCCTGCATGCCACGATCATAAAAACCTGCAGCAGCGGAGGTGAATCACTGTCACTGTTCCACTGCTGAAATGCACTGCACACCGTCTCACTTTGCACACATCCACTGGTTGGTCTCCATCTACGTTTGTCAATGTCAGTGGTTGCAGTTTTTTTCCGTATGAAGGAATTCAGTTACATCCCTTTGCTCCTTACTCACTTCCATGTCAGGCTGCCCCTCTGCTGCCGTCTGTCACACAGCAACAAAATGTAACGGGATATTGGCGGGAAGGTTCAACCTCTGCTTCCATACCACAGATATCTACCTCTGATGTCATGGGCCAACAACATAAAATAGGATGTATTTCTGCTGGAGCAGCTCTCATATATTCTTGAAAAGTCAGATTCTGCAGCTATAAAAATAGGAAAACTGTTTACATTCTCTCTGGGAGAAACTCTGTAATGTACAAGTTCAGGCGCAGTGACCAGCAGCTGTCCCTTTGGCAGCCACACCAAGGCGTAGTTCCAGTTACTCAGCTGTATTTTGATTTAATGGGACCAAACTACCAAGCTGCACTGGCCAAAGATGTGGCTGCAACAAAAAATGGTCTGAAAGTAAGTGATCTATAGTTCTGCACAACTCCTGGACAGGACAATCAATTCTACACATTCCTCATCTTCCAAAAGGTCACTAGTCATGTTACTAACGTGCTACAAATACAGGCTACAGATTTCCTTTGAAATTGCTGGCTGGTCTAGTTTTTCATCTTCCCGCAAAGCAAAGTTGTCTTCTGGCTGTAAGGGCTTGGGAAATGCAATGAGAATCACTCCGGAGAATGGTGTTTGCATGCATGTACCTGAGACACTGGTGGCAGTGGACCCAGTAAAACCAACAGAACCACGGCATCCTGGATGGACTCGTACACACAGATGGCTTTCTGTCAAGGATCACTTTGGTCCAGACTGCCAATCATGTCAAGAACTGAGTTTCTTGATAATGACACAAGGCTTTAATTTGATAACTTAGTCTTATACAGGAAGATGCCTTGTTCCCAACTGAGCAACATTATCACTGCTCATCTTCCCTCGGCCCACCTCTCCCTCCAGTCTCCGCTGGACTAGCAAGGCAGCCAGCAAAAGGTTTGCAGTTTTGACTCTGATGACAGTCAGAACAAAGCATGGCTTGTCAGAGGGGAGCAAGAACTCCCATGGCACCATATACTCAGCGATCTCACTGTAGCACATTGGGAATCAAACTCCTCAGGAGGTAAATCTAATATCATCTAACTGCTCCTTTCAATCGTTTGAAATTCAAGATTTGGTTTGTAACATTTCCATGTTCTTTGCAAGGTGGCTTGCTGGATTTCCTTCAAGTCCTAGCTTCTCCTACAGAATTGCAAAGGGTTTCCACGATTTTTTCCATAATAATATTTTTTTTAATGAGAAATTCACTTAAGGTTACTTGGGAAAACAGCAAAAAGATGTAAAGGAATGAGGAAATAGAAGAAAAATGAGAATAATTTTCCTTCGCTTGAACAATCTCATCACTGTTCAATTTTGGAAAACCTAATGAAGTTGCAAAGACAAAGAGGATCAGATCTTTTTTCTCCAGATTCCTCCCCTGTGTTGCAGACCATCTGTAGCTGCAATGAAAGACATTTTCCACTCAGTTAATCCAGAGACTAAACCTTCCAAAACTCTCTACATGTTTTGTGTTAAGAATACATTGTGAGATCCTGTTATCAGTGCAGCTTGAGATACTGCAGTGACATAAAATCTTGCAGATAATACAGGCTGAGCTGCATTCAGAAAGCACCTGATAAAACCAGCAGAAATTCAGAAAATCCACTTTTTTTAACCGGATGACCTCCTCGTCCCTTCCTAAATCTATGTGTAGTCCTTGACTTTTTATGAGCAGCTTGGCTTTACACTCGATCCAAAGCCCTTGAAATTATTTGAAAGATTCCTACTGACCTCAACAAGCCTAACATCAATCCCAGAGACTACAAAGGAGCGTTGCATCCTTAAAATAAAAAGAAGACGACTTGTGCCAAAAATGTTTCTTGTTTCATAGGTACAGCCGCCACTTGTCCCTTGATATTTCTGCGGTGCTCTGGAAACTGGCTGCAGCATTTGACTACAAATCCCTACCTGGTCCTCAGAGTTAAACTCATATTTAATCAGAATCTGATTCTGCTCTAGTAAAACCAGTGGCAGATTTGCCAGGGAGGCAAATGAGGGGAGGATCAAACCCTTAATGAATGCCATTTGTTACGTCTTTCAACATAGCGATGCAGCGTGTGCCATTCCAAATAAATGGCTGCTCATTTTATAGCAAAACATACAAACAAATGAGTTTTAGTGCACAATAATCACAAGGAAAGGCAGATTATAAATTCCAGCCGCGAAACGCGATCACGATAAAAGCCACAAATGGAACCAAAAGGGGACGGGGCAGTTTAAGTCAGATTCATTAAATGGTGATACACATTTGGGGTTGAGTTGAGGTGGGCTTTAGCTGCATAGGTCACTCCAGGGGCTGCACTGGGTGGGAGTTCTGCTTCTTCACCTGGGTCCTGCTCCCAGGACACCTTCCTGATGGGCACTACGGTGTGTTCAGAGCTTCCTTGCTCCCACCTCCCTTGTTTTGCTGCCAGGATTGGAATTACTCCTTTACATTAAGCTCAAATGGGGCCTGATAGTTACCTAATTTATTATTTTTTTTTTAATTGAGTTGGTCCATCTATATAAGTAAGTTCAGTACTCAGGAAAGCAGGCTTATTGATCAAACCCGACCTATTTTCTTGCTCCACCCGCCACTAACGTGCCATGCTGCTGCAGCAACACAAACGCAGCTCCATCAATACCCCCTCATTTGCTCCAGCAATGACGAGACGCATGCTCAGTGTTTGAGGCCTGTTCAGTCATTGATCTTATTAATAAAATTGTCAATGGGAATAGATGGGTGAATTATTATCAATTGCAGAAGCAGCTTTTGTAACACAGGCGCACAAGCTTGGCTGTGCTTTCGGGGCTGAAAGCAGCAACCCTTTTCATAGGCACGGAGCAGCCAGCCAGCAAGAGCTGCCTTTTGTTGCAGTTCTGCATATTCAGATGAAGACTCCAGAAATGAAATACGGTAGAAAAGAAATAGCTGAAGGTGCCTATACCCAGCCTGTGTGCTTAACCCAGCGCACCTGAGCATTTCAGGTTTTGGTTTAGTTTAAAATACAAAAAAAACCAACCATCTATCTCCAACATCTCAATGAAGAGAAACCTGTAACAGGTGTAGACATGCATACACCGAAAGACTTCATGATTCCACAGCAACACCAGACTGCAGCTCCCCATACTGCGACCAGTATTGGTGGTTGGTGGATGGCTGGGGTCTTAGAGGCCTTCTCCAACCTTAATGATTCTACGGCTCTAAGATTCAAGAACCCAATTCAGGCCTCCTGAAACTTTAATGGTGCGTGAACGTTCAGCTCCTTATTCTATCTGATATCTTTTTTGAAGGGAAAATACAAGGCTGTTGAGTGGGAAATCTGTACAGCTTCACAGCCCTGTCCAGGCCCCGCAGCCATCCAAGCCTTCTTTAATATATTTCTTTATTGAAAACCAGCACCCGTATTCTGAGGAATTGAAGTCCACATTCTATGTGACACTCTTTCTTCCAAAATAATATTGCAGAAATCCGATATTTATCAGAAGAGATTAATTGAATCCCAACAGTACTGTACATCAAATAAAGGAACAGGGCCCCTATTTATCTCTTAAAGTTCTGAAAATGAAAAACATCTAATCACTAGTTCCCTTTGATGAATGCCTCATTGTTCGCCTCTATGGAGAGGCATTTCATATGGCACTGGCAATACAGTGCTGCTGGGGAGGGGGAGGTTGAGAGATTGCTTTGAGAATTTAAGTATAATTACATTTATGTCCAACCAGAACGTATAAGTTTCCATGACACAGTATTTTCTCTCCCCCCCCCCCCCCCCCCCCACCTCTCCTTCTCAAGGAAAAAAGAAATTGTTCCTAAGGCGGAGCAAGCGGAAACTAATACAATTAAATACTTTGCTTTGCCTGCCAAGGACATTTGACTGCTACTGTGCTACATCAGGTATGTAATGAAAGGCAAATGACAACCAATCTTAATGTGGCGGGGAGCTTGGGTAACTGTAGTTTTATGTCAGGGATAGCTTGCTAGAGAAAAGCTGCATTGTATCTAGGATTAGCAGAACTGCAGGATTTCATTAATGACCGAACAGCTTTTTAGCAAAACAAAGATAGTTAGGGAGTAAAAAGAGAACATGACTAGAATGTGTTCCACTAATTGGAAATGTATATTATCTTCACTTTGTTAGGGAGGAGGCGCTGGGGTGCTCCGCATTGTCATCTGGAGAATGTCAATTTGTACAAAAGTTCCCCCCAGAATGGGATGCTGGATAGGAGGTGCAACAGTTGGAAGTGCCCAGGTCTGAAGGGGACACATTTAACAGGAGGCACGCTGGAGTCGGGTGGGAAATGGGTTTCCCATCCAGCCAGCATTGGAGATTTCAATTCTCCACCTCCTCATCGTCCCTTTCTTTTCGGGTCAGGATGATCTCAGCAGGTTTTGCGCACAGATTGGATTTCTGCCTTCAATAAAACAAAATTCATCTTTTTTTTTTTTTCCAAGCTATAAATTACATTTGCCAAACGGAGCAGCCTTTCAGAGCAGAAAAGGAGACTTCCTCTCGGACAGTTGCACTTTGTGTTTCCAGTCTTATCAGTGACACTTTCTCACAGGCAGCTTCAGTTCCACTCAGCTATCATTTTCATTTGCAAAACAAACTTCACTGCAAAGCTACAACCCACATTCTGCATGTGTAGTGCCTCGTGAACTCTATTAAAACCAGCAGGAATTGCTGCACCAAGTTCTGTGCTGGCCTGCGTTTCTCAATCTTTAATTCTGTCTGCTACCACTGAACTATGAGTTTTTAATCTTTTTTTTTTTAAACCTATAGAAAGAATAATATGTCTACGGTCATATCTAGCATCTTTATAGGGACAATGAGGAAAAAAAAATGGGAGAATAACTAAAAACATATTACTTTCCAAAAAAAAAAAATCAACATTATTAATGGGACAGATCCTCCTTGCACACTCAGATTCCTTTGCAGCAATTGGGAGTGTGAAACTTACACCCCCTCCAATGCTTTTCTACATGGCCAAAGTGGTGTAAAACAGCTCAAGTCAAATGACAATTAAGCTTATTACTTGAGACAGCTTTTTTTTTTTTTTTCCTTCCCCCCCACCCCAAACTGCTTGCCCTTGACCACTGGGCAGAAAAGGCAGGGGGGGAGGCTGGGAGGAGGAGGAGGAGGAGAGACTCCTTAAGACAATTTTGAAACAGTCCAGTACTTTCCTGATCACTTCGCGAAGTTGAAATATGATTACAACCTTTTTGCATACAGAAAGAACCCATTTAAATGAAAAATTAGCTGCCTTAACAGGTCAAGCACATAGTTACATTAATGTTGTGTAGAACAATAAATCAACTTCGATCTCCAATTGAAAAAATGCTAATTTAGCTCGGTGATTCACTGATTGTACTTCCCGTGCACCCCAGCGATAGAAATCTTTTCTTTTTATTTAATGCGAGACAGTGATTTGACGGCCCTCCTAATGGTGCTTGCAGACTATCAGCATTTCAGTGGAATTCTGATCATGGTTTTAATATTCCATGCAGCTTTGCCCCCTCTGATTTCATGCTGAAACATTAACAAGAGCTGACACTGGAGATTAGAAGCAGACAGCTGGAATGCCAGGTCTTTGTTGCAGCATGGACATGAGCCAACATCGTTCAACCGCAGCCAAGAGGGACCTGGGAAAGTCTTCTTAAGAAGGGGAGGTAGAAAGGGGGAGACAAGGTAGTTTACTGAAGGGCATATACAAGTAGATAATTGCAGAGTCCTTTCATCTTTTAAAGCCAAATTCTAATCAATCCTGGTTTATTAAGGGGAAAGAGGGTCATTAAAGGTAAATTTTGCACTGGAAGAAAAAAAAAATCGCTATTTAAACTCAGCAAGCATAAAAGTTTGCATAGAAAGCAACTGCATGTCCACAGGCACCTCTAATTTGTCTGCCTAACAATCGTGATTATTTGCAGTGCTTCTATTTGAAAGTGCAGTGCCGGTCTCCTTTAAAAAAAAAAAAAAAGATTTAATCCACTTAGTTCCAGGTGAATAAATTGAGAAATAAAAATGGATTTATGTGCTGGTGCAGTGTGCGAACTGTAAATTCCCAGGCCAAAAGGAGGAGGTAGCACAGCAGAACATTCTTGTGTCTAATAAATTGTTTCCTGAGAACAGAAACCTAATAAAGATACATAATTTCATCCAAACCATGAAGCAACTCTTATTCTTCACACATCCTTCAGAGAGAAACGCGGGGAGAAGACAAGGGATGCTCTCTGGAGCAGATTATTATTATTTTTTCTTTTGAATAAGAACTTTTGAAGCATAGAAGTTGGAGAGGGCAAGCAGAGCAGATATTCAGGCAAACCCCAGTTCGCTGCAAGTTCTAATTAATCAGCACAGAAAGAAGTTTCAGAGCAAGGTGAGACTGTGGGAGGCTTCTGGGGAAGAAGCTGGAAATCATAGACCTGGAAGAGCATGGGAGCCCAGGGGCAGGGCTCCAGCGAGTGCTTTATCCACTCTTCGCCAAATACATAACCCTGGGCAAGCCACTTGGTTTCCGCTTCTCCCTTTTGAGTTTCCTCTCTCAAGTGCATGAACTTCCCTGTTTCCTGCAGGACACCTTGATGGCTTGGCATCTCCCAGCTCGAGCACGCAGTAATATTAATTATTTTCCCCCAACAACACTTTATCTCTCGCTACAGTTATCAATTATTCTGAAACTGAGTCAGATCGCCTACCCGGAGCCGTACTATCCAAACACATCGGAGCTTACAGGGGCAGATGAACGAGTGTGAGATGCAGATAAGGAGCCCAGTCCTTCAGGAGCTGCTGCCAGAGGACGGCCACGTTGAGACACAAATGTTCTTGAGCAACTTTGTGCTCAGGGAGAGGGGCTCACCAGCACGAAGACCTTCACGGGGTGATTAATGTGAACACTGTCCTTCTATTTACTTATTTAATAATTCCCATCTGCCCCCCTCAGCAGACATTTCTAGCTCCCTTCCTTTTTCAGCCTTAAAGGGATGCAGAATAAAAAAAACAAAGAGCAAGTATTTGCACTAATAACAATTAAAAGGTGATCCACAGACTCACAGTTTTAGATCAGAGGGTGTGAATGGCAAGCATTCTGTGTAAAGTTTCCTTTATATATTACTTTCCACCAGAGGTGTAGCACTACTTCCTGAAAATGATTTACAATTTCATTCTGCCTCCTTTGATTTCTGTACAAGCCTGGAACAACTCTCCCAGCTCCACAGAGTCAGCCCAGATTTTAAAATCCCACCGTTAATTACTAATTTTCATAACAGCTCCCCTCAGGTCAGTAAAACAAGAGTAATTGGGTATGCCTATCAGACAGGGAAACTAAGGCATGGGGAGAAGCGAGCCCCAGCAGGAGGAAGCAGCCCTGAGCAGGGCAAGAGGAAAGGATCAGCAATGGTTACCATCCTGGCTGCTGTTCTGATGGTCATCCAGTGCAGGTGAGGTGACAGCTCCAGTCTATAGCCCTAGAACAGGAAAGTTCAGGGGGTCTGAGGGCCCACACGTGAGCTTAAATGGGGCCATGGGGGCAATGAGCCCCAGCTGAGGCTGGGTAAGGCCATTAACACCTGGGGGTGCTCTCAGATCCCTGACCAATTGCAAAATGGAGTCTGTGGGCCTCCTGTACGGCTTCTGCTAACTGATCACCCCTCCTTTAAAATAATAATAAAAAATAAATGTGCTTCATTTCCATTTTGGATTTGTCTGGCTTGGTAACAGGCTTTTGTGCTTATCTCTAGCAGATTAAATGGCCTTTTGGTATCTAGCATTTTCTTCTCATGAATACACCAGTAGAGCGCCAGCATGGAATAATCAAGTCATCTCTTTCTATTCTTTTTCCTAAATAGACAGCTCTTTGAGTCTGTCACTGCGAGACACTTCCTTTGCACCTCGGACTACTTCTGTGGCTCTTCACAAGAGCAATGCTCATATCAGAATTATGCGCAGTGCTGACTCCTGTCATGGCTTTGCATGAGGGTGGAAATACCCTCCTGGTGCTATGTGCTGCCTCAGAGGACAGTAGGGGACCCCCAGCCAAACCCCCATGTGACAGTCTATTTTGAAGCATTATCCAGCATGACCCCTGCAGCCTTCTCGAGTTCCCTTCCAGGATTTTGCCCTCCTAATTCCCATGTAAGGTTAGCATTGCGCTGCCTTCTGTATGCTGTGGAGCAGGCTCATGGTCCCTCACCATGGATATATTAGTAGGAGTGGAGCGCACTGTACTCTGATGATATTTCTATGCCAGCAAATGCCTTTTTAATACCAATATAAGTGGTTACCACAGCTCTAGACCTTCCCGTTGTGTCAAATAATCTCAATTTCTTAGGACGGCATCTGTGTTTGATCTTACTTTCCCCTGGCATTACCCTTTCCACAGTCACACCGCGCCCCTTGTTGAATGCTGTTTGGGAATCTTCTGAGAAGAGGTGCTATATAAATGCAAAACATTGTCATTGTTTGTCGTGGCACCCCCTGTTGTATCTGCTTTCCTCCTGCTAATTGATTAGCTGTTGTCTAGACTTGAGCTCATTACATGGAGTGCTGAGGCTCAGCATCATTTACTTTGCAGCTAAGTCAATCTGTGAAACAAGTGGTAGGCTCCGAATTGGATAAGGAACCGGTTCTTTAGATGTAAATGGCTTAGAAAGGGAAAATAAAAGCTGAACTAGGTAATGAACGGAAATGGAACGGCCATCCTCAAATCCACAAATACCATTGACCTTTCTCAGATTTACATCATTATCTAAAGTTCACCAGAGACCTTGCATGCTTGTTATCATTATCCCTCATTAGAAGTCACTCTAGAAACATTAACAAGCTTCTGAAATGCTTGGCTAATTGCTCTAACAAGGCAATATCAATACTAAGTGATAGTTCCCATGATTAGATATAAGGCGGGGGCCCTTCAGGCTGTGTTCTTGGGTTTTACATGATGTGTTGGGGGGCCTGAGGGGGAAAAGCAAAAGACTACTTTCAGAGTAGAGCACTCACAATGAATATGAAATGCTCTGATGTTGCAGATGGCAGCTACATTTTAAATAACCGGGGCTGTGCCATTCTGATCATCAGAGGATGTGAACATTGCCTGGAAGATGACTTCACGGTTCTTCACCTAAAACTACTTTGGCGTATGTAAGACACCTAAATTTAGAATGGGAAGATGGTGAGTTTCCAAGGCAAGCCATTTCTCCTGCAGTTGTACAAAATCGGTAAAACACATCCATATATTTCTCTGAGCTCCATCCTCAGCCAGCACAGAGTAGCAGAGCTCAGTTTTACTCCACCAGAGCTTCCCCGTTTCATACCAGGTAAGCACCTGACCCACAACAAGCCTGAGAAATCTGCACTAACCGTGTCCTTCAAAGATGGATTACATTACTGGGGGCCAAAGATGAACTACACGCAAGCACATACATGTCAACACATGTACATGAAACCGCTGGCATCCCTGATGCCTCTGAGCAGCCAAGCTTGGAGTCTATGAAAATGTAAAACCCAGGACTTGAAATGCAGCAGTCAGTGCTGGAAGAGCAGTGGAACCAGGGATATTTGCTCCTGTGTCCTGGTGCCACGCTGGGTCCCATGTGGGATCACACCGCTGTTCCCATCAGCTGTCAGTCCAGCTACTTTCACCTGATTGAGCCATAAAATTTTTATAATGAATATTTCTGTATGTCTCACCTCTACTCTCCTTGCTAGCTGTCCCTAATTTCCATTAATACTCGTGGGGTGCTGCCAGGGGAGGGCACGGTCCTTCAGGAGATTCTGTCACCATGAAGATGAACCGTTCCTGTGCTACCTGTCATTTACTGCCTGCTATGATGAGGATGAAACAAGTCCCAGAAAGCCACGCACCAGCACTGGCTGTCTGCAAACTCATCAGCTCTCGTTCGCTGATTTGCATTCAGCGCATGAACTTGTAATCACTTTAAATGGGGAAAAGGGGAAAAAATACACATGCAGCCACCATCAATACATATTTAATGAGGTTCAATAGCTCTAAATTTACTCCGATCGATCTCGGCACAGAAAGGCTGACTGTCCAAACTTACAGTAACTTGGGGAAGATTGCATGAGGATGCACAAATGAAGTTTCTGTGGCCCAGGAAAGGCCTGGGCTTCGCTCTGCTCCTAGCTCTGCTGTAAACCTTTGGAACTGGAAACACATGCAGAGAGTCCAGGCCTACCATAATGGAAGGTTTGTCTTCCATAGAGCCATGGCTGCCTTTACTGCCTGGTGCTAAAGGCAGAGGGAGGGAGCATGCCCCATCAGCTCACATTCTGCTCACTTCTGTAAGTACCATGCTATTAACTTCAGCAGTATGACTGTGTCTTTTGGGAGGAAAAGGGGAACAGAATCAGGACACCAGGGAGCAGAGCAGATAGAGCAACCCCTACTGAAGAGCAGCAATGTGTCAGCTTCATTATGGAGAGAAAACCACCATATTTCAGGGAATAATAAGAGTTGTAAGACTAGGATATTTCTGTTTACTGTTTTGTATCCTCCTTCAGGAACCGGTTTTAAAAAGAGACACTTCTCTGTGATGCGTCAGAGAAGATGAAACACCTCCAGAACACACGTTGGTGCTTCTAGAAGGTGACAAGCTTCTAGAGAACACATGTTGATACTCCCAACAAGGTGACAAGCTGAACTTCGGCTTTGCTCAGCAGCTCGAGCCCTTTCACCAACATCCATAGGCAGCACCAAGCTGTCTCCCATGCTGAGCTGCCAAAGAGGATGCTCACAGTGGTACAAAACCTTCGTCTTTCTCAGCAACAGTGACAACTTCTGCAATTAGTTTCATGCTTTCTGAGACACAAAATCTGTAGTACATATAAAATGGAAACAATAGGGCCCTCCCAAAATAGCCTGGATTTCATAACAAACTAAATAGTGAGCTATTGTCCAAGAGTGCTATTGTATAGGGCCATGGCAGAACATTTAGCTCCAATACTCAGTAGTGAGGGCCATGACTATTGCATTATAAAGAATGGTATGGCATCAGTTTTTACTGTGTGATGGTATTTACTTGGCAGATAATAGGAAATAATTCCTCCAGCCATCCTGACAGCTTCAGCTGGTCAACACTTCCAAGTTCAGGTTTCTATACTAAATAAGATATATATATATGTTTTTTTCCTGATCATTTTTATTTCTCAAATCTGTTTTGGCACTTTTAGAGGGGGGGAAAAAAGCCATAAATAAAGAGTATTCTTAATATTGTTGAATTTGAAGGGAAAAAAAAAAAAAGGAAAAGAAGCTAGCTTAAATATATGTATATATCTTCTATTTTTGGCAGGGGTGTTTTAGTAATATCTACTGTTCAGCTTCTACAAGTTCTGTTAAAGTTCTTGAGATCAAGTGCTCATAAGCCAAATAAGGAGTCAGTAATTCCCTCCCAGAAAACACATCTGCCTGGAGCTCAGCCTGCCAGTAGGCATTTTAACGTGCATGTGGAGGAAGTGCATCGCTTTGAAGGGAAGCCCACTGAAACGAGATGAGCTCCGAGGATGAAGTGCTGCTGAACATGATTCTACGCAGAATGGACAGCTTCCATCAGCAGAAGACAGCAGCCTGGAACTGCAGCCAAAGCGTGCTGAAGTCCATCAAAAGATTCAGTGAGTGCTGACTTTGGTGATTGTGGGATTAACCCCTACGTTTACGAGTTCCCAGAAGCAGAAGAACGTAAACTTACCTCCTCAATAATCCTAAATCTTGTTTGCAACAATGAGCCACGAGAACAAAACGATCTCCAAGATCTGTTTGTTTCTGAGTCATCCCATGGTCTACCTGGTACCGAGTGTGTTTGTGCAAGTACATTCTGGAAGTGAAATAGTTACCGAATTATTTAAACTATTGTGTGGGGGGAGAATCAAACTAGCATTTTTGTTCATCAATTCAGATTAAAAATTTAATTTCATGGTACAATGAACCCATACAGAGTTATATCTATTAAGGTCACCTATTTCATGTACTCTAGCTTACTTCAGGTATTGGTGACTGCAAAACTCTTCGGAAGATAAGAACCACAGCTTCAGACTTCTCACACTTTTAATGTAAAACACAATTTTCCTGACTTTCAAACACCTTGGACTTTATTTTTTTGAGCAAGGGAAAAAATGCCCCGAACTCGCTCCCTCTCTTTCTTTCTCTCTCAGTTGCTGCCTGGAATTTTTAAATAACGGAGATCTGGCTTTAATTGAGGTTTTCATTGTTTGAGAAGGAGCTACAAGGATTTCTAAACTAAAATATTTGCATAGCTTCTCGCTCTCCCTGCTCAGCCCTGAGAGGTGCTGGATGTTTCACCGCACTGTCGTTTCTGGAGAACACAATTACTATCCTGTTGCTGCAATAGAAAAGATTTGAAGAAAGGTCTTCTGAATACATATTTAACATCTAAATGTTTTCCTTGCTGTCTTTGGGCCAAGTCCTTATTCGATTGTTACTCAAACAAAACTCCCATTCATGTCAAGGCATGCCAGCCTTTCATTAGCTCAGGAATTTAGCAAATTTGTGGTTAGTGCATCCAGAAATTGGTAGCATTTAATTAATCAAATAAAATAATTTTTAAAAGGGATTTTCACCGCTGAAACAAAGATGTGTGGCCATTTGGAAACGCTTCAGAATAAACTCAGTGTTCAGGCAAATCTTTTTATTATTATTTTTTTTTCAGCTCCCAGGCTCTTGAGTACCGACAAATACATTGCCTTGGAGAAGTGGTGTTGCCCCAGTGACCCGTGACTTGGGAAGGGATTTTTGATAGAGCCATCCAAGACTCACAGAGAACCTTAAAGATCAGGTTCTAATAACATCCCAGTAGTAAAATCATAGAATCATAGAATCATTAAGGTTGGAGAAGACCACTAAGTCCAGCCATCAACCCATCACCACCATGCAAAATGGAATCAAGCACAGGACAGTACAGTTTGGGGGGTGGATACCATCATTTTGCTATGGCCTATTCAGAGCATGATTTCCTTACACCACCTGCACAGCAGTTTGTTTGTACTTCCTGATTTCATTTTGGATTTAGTTTTGGGTATCCCAGGGCAAGAAGCTCAGCATTCCCTGGCATGATGTGCCCGACAAATCAATGCTGTGTGCTATTCTATTCCTTGTCACTCTCCAGGTGTGAGCTAATACTTGCTTCAATTATTTTTTTCCGATCATTTTCCATGGGCTGCAACTGAAATGACTATCTGTGATTCTCCACTTCCCAGACTTCACACCTCCTCTTCACAGCTTTTTTTAGAGCTACGCATCACGTGTACCCTTCATAGTTGTTTCTTTCTTCATCCTCCACATACTCTCAAAGATAGCTGCTAACATTACAGAGATTGCATCAAGCAATCTGTAGTAACAATGGGTGAAGTTCATTGGGCCATCTGAAATTCAGACATCAAACTTTCCAACATCGTCCTGCTTCATTCAAAGCTGCTAGCTGCTCTTTTGCCTGAAGCATTGAGTGTGAGAAATGCATGCTCATGTGATTTGCAACCCATGCAAAAACAAAAAGAGGCACTGATTTCTGATTTTTAACCATCACACAGTGGTACTGGACAGAATTTCCAGACTGGACATCAGCTAGCACACAAGTGTTGGAGAGGGTCTTAGAAATGTTCCAGTACCTCTGTATATTCACAGCTGCAATTTCAAGTTCCAGGTGAAGTGATTGGCAATTCAACTTTGGATGCGTGCAAGAGTGCTATAATAAAACCTAGGACGTGCATTGGATTGGGCATCCAGAAACTGTCCCCTCTGGACTACATAATGCTATTCAAAATACAAAACCTATGGACACGTCAAGACAGCCAGAAGCTCCTTAGGGGCTTAGAAGCAATGGGAGCAGAGAGAACAACCAATTGGCAGGACAGGACTAATCCAGACAGGGTAACCCTCAGTTATCAGGATCCGAAACATGGAAATTTCCATCCATGGGACAGGAAACGTCTCTGTACTGAGTTTGTCACATACCAGCAGTGGAACTGGAGAGGGAGAACAACCAAATTCAAAGCTCCCTTTGATCAGTGCCCCCATCCTGCAAATAGGCAGTAACAACTTGTACAACGAGAAAGAGCTCGCTTGGTTTTGTGCTGTTATTTGAGAAATAAATACATAAATAAATAAATACTTGCCTGTAGGGAAATAAATTATCTTCTACTGCTAGGAAAACAACAAATTTCTACATGGCCTTGGATCAAATTTAAAACATACCCTCATTCTGAAATGCTGTGCTGGAATTATATGCGCGTATGTGCGCATGTACGTATGTGTCTTGTATTGTTTAGTTATGGTAGGAGAGAAAATACAAAGCAGACCTCAGCACGTTTTTGGAGCTGCTGGATCTGCATTTTCTCTTGTAAATCAGAAATGACTCCACTGAAATTATGTTCTCAGATGCAGCAGCGTTAATCTCCATCTCTAATTGCTGTCATTCCGCCCTGGCTGTGATTCAGTGCTCTACAGCAGGGTAAATCTTTGACTGCGCTTACCTACACACTCCCTGCCCTGTACATATGCCAGGGACCCGTCCTGTGACTAGATACACCAGCAAACTTGATTCTGTGGTTGATTCAGTGCAGAAACATATGCTCGTTTCATATCTAATCTGTGACAGCATATGTGTCTTTTATCCGCTGGCCTCGGGAACTGGAGTGTATTTGTGCCATGCGCAGCCCCATTAGGTATTTTGTGCAAGCATGTCTCTGAAAGAGCTCTCTTGTCTCCAAACTGGTGAGATATTTTCACTGCTGAACTGGAGCAATCTCCATATTCCTCTTTCTGACCAACAGGGAATCTACAAAGATAGCATTCTTGAGCAGCTGGAATGACTCATGGCACGGCGATGGAGCCACGTCGTCTCGGCATGGGCAGCTATTAACGGTCTGGATTCAGTAACACGATTATCTACGCTGCTGTATATCAAGTTCATCATGTGAATGGGGAACCCAAAGATGAGTCCACGCAGGGGTGCCAAAGGGGATGAACAGAGCACCCTAAAGTTGTAACCTGGCTTTGCAGCAAGGGGGAAATCATCTGCCTGTGGAAGAAACATTCGTTTTCTTTTTAATTGTACTGCAGCCAGGTAACGCAAAATGGAGGACAACAATCCGTAATGCACTCAGGAAGGGTGTCAGAAATATGCAAGAGGGCTTCCTTAAGGAAGAATGGGAAAAAAAAGAAAGTTCCACGAGGAACATCCTCCTCCTTCTTCTAGAGCAGGCCTGAGGAAAGCCAGGAGAGGTGGCGGTGCCCTCGTCTCCTGCCTTCAGTCTGCACAGGACCATCACAGAATCATTAAGATCCAAAAAGACGGCTAAGATCATCTAGTCCAACCATCAATCCTTTCCCACCATGCCCACCAACACAATCATGGGCTGCCTGAAGAAAATGTGGGGCTTTGTGGGTTAATAGGGAGCAGCAGAGGGAAGGGAAAACGCAATCTAATATTCTCCAGTGGCTTCAAGCTGTTGGAATGGTCTTCTTGAGTGGATCAATAATAAAAAAGAAAACACACAAGTAGGGCTGGCCTGGACCTGGTGTGGCCCTCTTTAACCTCAGCTCTAACCATCTCTGGAAAATGTGAGGAATTAAGAATTGCCTTGATTCTCCTCTGAGAAGCTGCCCCAGCGGGGTTGGTAGCACGGCGGGGGCTGGAGCTTCCCTGCATCCCCCCCAGGGAGCTGCAAGGATCGGTGCAGGCAGAGGTGAAACTTGCGGTTCAGCAGAAGTGTCCACCTGTGACAAATCACCGCCTTTAAGTCATTTCTGTCCTCCTTTTCTGGATCAATACTACCTCTTCGGTGTCATGCCGCCCAGGAATGGGTACTGAAATTTTTTTTTAAATCATTTAGATTGCTTTAACCCTACTCTGGACAATGGGATGCATTAAGAAAGTCTCGCTCAATTAAGATTAACGACCTGTGTGCTCTGCTTTATTACGTGGAAGTTGCTCGCTGTAACCTGAACATTTTCTTACCTGGCTGTGACACAAACAGTTCAGTTTATTGCAGTTGCTTTCTGAGACTCGTTTGTTTTCAAACAATGAAAACAGTCCTAGAAAGTGCACACATTGGCTCTTGCTGCTCTAAGGACTGCGTTTTGACTTCAATTCCAGTTAAATGGCAATAGAGAAAAAAAACTCAAATTGTTTATTTAATTAGCTGCCATATTTATCATATTTCTAATGAGCCCGTGTTACCTGCTCTGCTTAAATTCAGCTCTCAAATCCTTCTGGGCTGGTCCTGCCCACTGTCTGGTGGATGCTGCAGACATGATGTAGCAATGCAAGGTGCTGGGAACGCATTGCTTTGCAGTCTTGCTTTGCAACATGAGCTGGGGGCTGCTGGCTTGCAGGGCAGAGAAGTGCCACAGAGATTTAAAGAGTACCTTGAAGAGTAAAAGCCAGTATGTTTACTGCTTCTAGTCTCACACTCATAGCAGTGTTATTAAATATAGGGGCTGTACGGTGCATCCAACAAAGGGGAAGACAGCAGCTAAGTTTTGCAGAGAAATAACTCAACCCGTACAATGCCTTCACCTGTGCTATCCATCACCTTCGTCGCACTCAGCCCAATCTGTCTGGGACTACGATGGATTTGCAGTAAGGATTAATTTAGTTCCCATCTCACAGAGTTCTCCCTCCCTAAAGCTGCTTCGTTTTCCTTTGAGTTTTGAGCTCATAAGCTGTTCTCCCTTGGTGTTTGGCACGTAGGTCGGAAGAGCCAGAGAGGCTGAGAGATACTGTAGATTTAACCTGGATCTAATTGCAGCGATTCGACATCTTGTCTTAGTAATAAATCTCTCCTGTATTGCCTCCCCAAGCCAGAGAGGAAATGGAAGAAGGAAGCTGTAGCAGAAGAGAACAGGAACAAAGCAGGAGTGAGTCCTCTCACACAAGGGCATCGCTCCAGCCAGCAGAAATTGTAAACTACACCTATATGTACTTATAGTACATCATCACACAGTGAAGGGATGGCACCAAGGGGTAACTCACCCTGTCACTCTTAAGCACCCTGATTAGGAGAGGATAAATCATCCTCTGGAAGGGCTCAGGTCTCTCCACTGAATGCAGTTCCCCACTGAATTGGTGCCTCACTGAAAGCAGGTCCTGAGCTATCAGACAGGAAAACCTCTCTGAGATTTATGTCAGAAAAAGGATGCTGCAGGACAGGGAAGATTTAGATGCATTTAAATGGCAATCCCGTATGGAAAGCCACACTCAGTGCCATAGTGACAGTAAATGGAATAAAACCAATCAGCTGGAGCTGGTGAACTGAGCTCCTAAATAAATCCACTCTGTCTTCATAAGAATCAGGCAAATGTAAGAGTGCACTGTGGATCCTGCCTTAAGCAGTCCTCTAGAAACAACCTGCCCCATCCACTGAGGGGCACCAGTCAGACAGCAATTCCTACTGAAAGAAAGGGATGGGAGAAAGGCAGCTTCCCAAAACGCCTTGGGCTCCTTCATCAGGAAACAGAGACTCTGCTGCCCGGTGAGCCAGGGCCACGTTTCATCGTGGGGTGGGATGGGTTAAGCATGAGCACTGGAAAACGATGTGGTAGCACCAAGTATTTTGGGATTATTCTTTTTTTCGTGGCAAACTGTCCAGCCTGAAGCAACACATCTGAGATGCCAGGCAAAGGAGAGCTGATTTTTTAAGAGTTCAAGTGTGCACTGAATGCCTGCAACCTGCTTCAAAAACACTGCTGCTGAGGGTGGCTGATTAGGAAGAGGACATCAGAGCCTCAGGGCACAATTAACACAGCCCCTTCCACCTGCTCTCCTGAGCCTGCAATAGGGATAATTAATAAACCAGTACCTGAGCCTCACAAGGTGCAGGCTGGCTTAGAAGCCAAAAAAGGATCAAAATGGCTAACAGAGGATCTGTGCTCAGACACCCTGCAGGGTGAGAAAAAAGGGCCAGACCCAAAACAGAATGGAGTTCAGTACCTAAAGTAGGACATGAGGAGGGTCTGCTCTCGCACAGCTATTCCCGGGGCTGCAGACCTCCTCCCACCAGCAGCACACCCAGACTCACTGCTGTCCTTCAGCACAGTGAATAATCTGTGGGTTTTTCAGCTCATCAAACCTTACTGTGCCTAAGAATCGTCGCTGTGACACTGCCCTGATGAGCAGTGGCAGGAGGCACAGAGCCCTGTTCCCTTCAGCTTTGCTCCATAAGGTTCTGTTCTCCTGGACAGCCCAGCAGAGAAGCACTGGATCTGTGTCAGCCTCATCCAAACCCACCTTCAAGTGGCTAATGATGGACCCCCAGAGCTTGGCCTTGACCTTGACTTGTCCCACAACTTCTCTAATTGTAGCTAATTATTTTCTACCCTTTGGGTTACACTGAACCTTGTGAAGGAAACCTCTAAGAATGGAGCACGCTGATTTCTGGCTTGATTAATGTAAAGAGCAAGGTTGATTTGTAACAACATGGAACATCCTCCTATACAGCGCTCGAATTTCCCTTTTCAGGTTTCCTCTGCTGCTGTTTGCTGTGGACATTCATCTGCGTCCTGTGACAGGTCCAGGTGTCCTGACTTCTGTCCGGTGACACGGTGCCATTGCACCACCTCCTTGCAGCCATTTGTGCTATTGTGCAGGAGAGAGAATAATAAAAACGATTTGATATTTGGCCATGACATTTTCCGGAGAAAAACAATAATATTCCCATTGTTTCAAATCTTCAGTCCTGCAGTTCGGAGGATTTTATTTTATTTTATTTTATTTTCATTTGAGGAACAGAACAAAATGCTGCTATTAAAAATCTCTCCTATTCTCCGCTCTTATCTCTTGTTGATACCAGTGGGAAAAGGAGAACGACTCGCTGCACTGTATTTGCAAATTTTAACAAGCTTCCTTCAGAAATACCCAACTTTAATAACTTTTTTTTTTTCATACTTCTGCTTCTTAAAAAGGAAAGGAGTAAAAAAGTGAGCAGAGATAAGATGTTTGAAATGATTTTTTGGAGAGAAAACAACTCCAAAAGGTTTCCAGCATTTTCCCCGGCACCTTGTCACTTCTGTCCGGCACACAGCCAGGCAGGAAATGCGTTTTGCCTCAGTATACCAGAAATTGGAGAGACTCTTGCACTTCTGAAATAACAAATAGCAAGTGTGCAGGTTTCTTTGGGCAGGGAGGGAATAGGAGAAAGAAAAAAAACTTTCTTTGAAGGTTAGAAAACTCTTCCAGCCCTCAAGTTCTGCTTGTGTATTACTTATCTGTGCATCCATCTGTTATGTATACTGGATTATCCTGACCTTTTCGGCATTCTGTGTGCTGATTATCCAGCAGCTCCATTCCTCCGATGATTACAGCCCCCACAACTTGTGGGGAAGGGCTGGGATAGCCAGTCCGTCAAACTGCGGAATAATGAAAAGGTCAGACCAGCATAGCATACAACCATATTTCAGAGGCTACATCATGCATTAAATTTTGGTACCTCATCTTCATAAGAGAGACGGTAATGAGGTCAGAAATCAGCTCAGCGGTTGCTAGACCAAAGGGATAGGAAACGAAACTCGGAGATGCGCTGCAGCCCTGAAATCTTTTGGAGTTCTGAGCACAAGGGCAGAGAATCTGGTTCCTATCCCTGGGTTGGGATGGAGATGTGATTCCTATGTAATGGTACAAGAGGCAAAACTGAGCAAATTTTACGAAGTGTATCATTAGTAACAGTGGGTTGAAGCCAGCTATAAATTTCCCTCTCTTAGGAGAAGGAATTAAAACAGAGCTCAGGGCTGCCTTAACGAACTACAGCAAGCTCTGAGCTGGCTCATCCCAACAGGTGGATGTTTTTTTTTGTAATAAACAACCAAAACATCACTGTGCTACCAACCCGAGTTGTTCCACTGTTGGGAATAAGAAAACATGTCCCCGCTCCCCTCCAGGTTCAGGACAGCAGGAGATGGAGGTTCACTGTAACCAAGAGCCGTGCGCTCTCCTGTGGTTTCCCATCCTCTTGCCCTCTCTTCGCAGAGCATCACAATTCTGCATCCTGGAGCCCCCAGCTTGAGTCTGGCAATGGCAAGGGCAGACCTGGGGAGCTGACCTATTTGTTGCTTCCTCCTGGAGCAGAGGCATCCAGGGGAGCGCTCCCAATCCATTTCAGTGCAAACTGAGCCAGAATAGCAGGAAAACAGCACTAAAAAAAAAAAATCATCATCATCACCAGCCAGCAATAAACAGCCTGGTGTGCTACAGCACTGACCCCAGTTCCATGACTGCACATCCACCCACAGACATTGCATCCCCAGAGAAGGAGCTGCCCATTACTCAGCACACGACTGGGGCTGTGAACCTGCTTTAATCCTAGATGCTGATCCTAAACATTGTGTAATAATGCACCCTAACAAAATGCACCGGGCCTCTCCCATGTCCAGGAAAAATAAATTAAGAGGGAAGAAAGAGAAGTGAAAAGTATAAAGGGGATTTGATGGGATTTGAGTGCCAAACTCCAACAGGCTCTCCTGAAAATCCCTGCTTAAAGCAATGGACTTGTGTTCTTGCATTTCTTTCTCCTGATGTCAGCAATGATGACTGCTGAATCAGTTTAAAGATCTCGCATATTGCTCCGGGTTTTGTTTGTTCGTTTATTTCCTACATTTTATTCTCAAAAAAAAAAAAAGAAAAAAAAAAGGTTAATAAAGGGAAAATTCCCCTGCAAAAGAAAGGAGGGCAGAAAAGATAAACTCTGAGAAAAAAGACTGAGTTTTCATCCCATTTAAACCCACAGCTGATAATTGAAGAGGAAAGCTCTTTTAAATGAAGGATCTATTTGAAAGATTTGATTCCTGTGTTCCCAATTATGTACCACATATTCCAGAAACAGGTTCAAGTGAAGGGCTTTGGCAAAGCCTATGCTTAAAATTCAGCACAGGCTTGAAGTCCATTGACTCCAAAGAGACTTTTTTCTATTTGCTAAAATTTTAGCATGATCCATGCTCAGCACAGTTGAAGGTAAGTGTGCAGCTAAGCATCTGCTCAAGTACTTTGCCTGGTCAGAGCATTTAGTGCTCAAATCAGCAAAGGACAAGGCGGGGGGGGAACACTAAATTGCTGAGAGATCAGAAAATTCCCCACAAAAAGTTCCTTCAATTTTGGAGTCAAACCATCTCCAAGAAAGGGCGATGAGCTGTACTCTGAATTTCACCTGAATGAAGCATCCGGGAACTGAGAATGCCCAACTTAGTCTGGAGGACCTGACTCACCATGAGCTGTCCACCTCCCCGTTTCCCATCGTTTCATTTCATCCCAGTGGGATGAAAACAAAATGTGCCATAAAACCACACGAGAGGCTCTGAGTTTGGTAAGTCAGCCTTTGATGCAAAGGGAGAGCTTCCAGAAAGCCAGCAGGGAATTTCCCTGTGGGACTTCTCCAGTCCACTTGGAGAGACTCAAGACCACGGGAGGAAGTGTGCTGTCCTGCAGATCAACCACAGAGCTGGCCACAATCTCAACCCTGACCCTGCCCTTCCTGAATGACTCCGTGGCCATGTGAAGGCATCACCTCCAGCCAAATCTCCCCATGCCCTCACGTAGGTGACCATGCAGGGTGCCAACAGTGTTGGCCGTGTCCAGGTGGCTGGAAGAGCACTGCTGGCCCTTGGCTACCTGAACCCTTCCAGGGAGACATGGGCCCTTCATGCTGTGAAATAACATGAACACTCAAAAATGTAGATAGTGGTCCGAATAACATAAAAACTGAGTGTGTTATTAGTGCTGTCAATTTAGCCAAGAATGTTATGGCATGTGTGTCACTAGGAGAGACAGAAGCTATTATTGAAATGAGATTAGAATCGTTTTGAAACATCAACAGTGGCATTATAGTTGGTAACATTTCCATCTAAAATAGATGACATTGATGCTATACAATCAACAATGCCACTGGGAATACGATATAGAACAGAAGACTAGATTGTTTTACTCCATATTGATTTTCCCTTAGTAGTTTTTGATTAACTGTCAAATCAATTAGCTTTCCCTACCCAAACATCATATCACATTGCTATATTTTTTGGTGTCCCCCTCTCAAACTCCCTGTTCAATAGCAAATAAACAGGAGAAGCTTGGACTCAAGTGTTTAGAAGTGCTCCGAAACAGAGGTTTTGCAGGAGGAGATAAGGCCCTGCAGATAGCCTGCTTCTCCTCACGCTGCTGGAGCCCAGCCATGTTTTTATTGAATCAGGTTCTGAGGCTGTCTAAGGCACTAAGAGATCTGATTATAGCCTTGCCATAATGTCCTTTTAAAATAAAATGCGTGGCATTTTCACGGTGACATAATGTTCTTTCGGCTCAGAAGAGACACTGTGTCTAGAAGTTTTCGACCGGCTTGGCCTTCCCATACTGCAAAGGGAAAGCATCTATCTTGTCTATCTGCCCATCCATCTACCTACTCATCATCATCTCACATCTCTCTATAACCAAACACCTCACCAGCTCCATTACATTTATCGCCCACCCGTCCCAGGGAGGCTGCAGGGGCTGTGCTGCACCTGCTTGTGTGCAGAAGTCAGAAAACAGCATGTATGCAGAAGCTGGCCCTAGCTTCCACTTACTGGGAAATATGTCAAATGCCAGAGATGCACAGCAGCATACTTTTCTTTGCTGCCTCTATCCCTTCCCCAACGTTGCAGAACTTTCCCAAGGCTGTTTGGCTGCTGCTCGTCTGGCTCTCGCACTTGTGTAATAACAAATGCCAGTGCATAACCAGGAAGCTCCATTCCAGGCTGAGCCTAGATCTGAACTTTTCCGAAGTTCAGCAGCATGCTGGACCTCATCCTTTGTTGCGCTCCTTATTCATTAACCCCATCTCTCTTCTCCTACACCTTCCTTTTGTTTTTTTTTTTTAATTCAAATTGTGTTCACTGTAGTCATTGAAAGTCTCCCAGGGACACTGTACCAACTAGTCTATCTACCAGGCCTGATAAATTGGACAACATATATTACTATTTGCATTGCACCAATGCTTGTAAGGCCCAGCTGGGACCGGGCGCCTTTTATGTCAGCTCCGGCTGTGAAGCTCTGGCAGCCTGAATGGGCACAGTAAGGCAAGGCAGGGAAAACTCAAAGTCACACAGCAGGTGAGTGTCTGGGACAGATTTGGGGTGTCTCAGTTCCCAGTCCTGTGCCCCATCCGTTCGACCCTTCTCTTTTTGTTGACGGATGCCTCAGACCAACACGCAATAAATAAACACCTCGAATAAAGACCTCCGCTGTTCCATTAAAAACGAGACCAGCCCAACAACGGTGCAGTATTTCGTAAGGAAAAGGGTGTTTATCTCAGTCGGAGCTGCCCCAGCGTTAGGTGTAGGGAGGCACAGCGAAGCCAGCTGCTGCCGCCACGCCGCCAGCCAAGACTTCATTTGTTTTGGCTAGCGCTGAAGAATCAGCTTCGGCATCTTTGAGAACAAAATGGTGCGTGGAACCGGTCCAAGCTGCAAAAGATAAGAAGCAATAAGAGTCGCAACAGATTATTTGTCTGGGAAAACAGAAGGAGAATTCTATCGAAAAAGAGGGAGGATGCGGGTCCAGCGCTGCGAGCATAAGTTCCGTTTGCGGCTCGCCAGATGATCGCCACTCGGGCTGCACAACAGGTGCTGGGCTGTGGCTATTTCTGGCTGGTACCAAATTGCTGCTGCCGAAAGGGAATGACAGAGGAAAGTGATTTCTGCACGGCTGCTGTAAAGAGACAGGCTCTGCAGCAACGCCATCGGAGGGAAGGATGCGGGTGCTCGGCTGGGATAAACAGAAGTCACCGTGTGAAATAACCAGCTTGCTCTCCTGCCAGGCTGGAGGCTGGGCTGAAGATTAGCCACAGTCCTCCCCACTAGATCATCAGCAATTAACGTCTCTGAGGGCTGAGGAAGTCTTGCCACCATGGGATGAAGGCTGCCCATGTTTTCTATCTTCTTTACATAGGAGAAAGGAGAGTAGGAGTGAGAGGGTGTGCATGCAGCAGGATCTAACCAACAAGAAGGAAAGGGGAGAAAATGGAATTCAGTAACCCAACATGAACCTCGTAAGCAGCAAGGAAAGACATGCATAAAATCTGGGATTAAGTTCTCACCTGATCCCTTCCTCAGTCAAACGTAAACACTTAAAGGTACCATTTTCCTTTTGAAGACAATCCATACTGAATTTGAGATACAGCACCACTGCCATTACACACCAGGCAGCAACCTTCTGACATCCCCTTGAGGATCTGGGCTCATGCGAACCCAACCCAAACTGGGAATTGAAACCCAGAGCTCATTTCATCCTCGAATGAGATGGTTTCACGTGTGTTTACTCCTGCTTTAGTCCCTCCAGAAATGAGGTTTGTGTGCCTGGAAATGTCTTCTTTTTTTTTCCTTCTGTTCCTCAACTCCATGAGATGATCCCACAGAAGATGCTGCTCCTCCCTATGAACCTTGGCTCCCTTTGCAGTGTGCAGCATTTTTTAAAATTCAGGTTGTTAAAGTCTTTCTAATAAACACAACACTGCAGCCAAAGGGATTTTTAATCTCCCTTGATTTACAAGCATTTCATTGCATTTGAGTATAAAGTATTTTAATAGCATAGCAGAAATTGCAGCAGGGTCTAATTAGAGCAACTAAGTTAGTTAGATTTCTGTGCATTTGGAAAGCAGGCTGCCTCCTTTTAACAGGATAATCAAAATGGATCACCCCGACTTGCAGAGTTGCTCCATAGATATGAGGAGTGCTTCTGCATGCAGCCCAATGGGACAAGGATGATGGATCCCTGAGCGTCACGCTGCCCATCCTCAGGGTCAGATCCTGCAAAGCGCTGGGCACCTTCACTTCTCACAGGAGCAGAGGTAGCTCTGGGCAGCTCAGAACTCGGTAGGACCGAGCCCTGTGGATAAAACCCTTTTCCCACTGCCATATTATCAGCCAATGCTCAACTCACCCCCAAGACGCGCTGTTGGGGATTTTTAAGACTCACAGTCATGGTCTTAAGCTAAATTGCAAACCATTTGGCCTCAGCCAAGTCTGACTTGCTTCAGTTCCATCAGGCTGTTTCGAATTTTCCTCAACTTGCAGCCCTGGCCTACAACTAATGTGAAACACATTGGGAAGGTCAACAGACCTGTCCCTGGCTCCCTCCCCTTGTCACCACTCCCCAGGGTACGGGCTTTACACTCAGACCCGGTCTTGGTTCCTACCGCAGCCACAGGAGAGCCATTACCAGGTCTTGGGTGCAGCTCACACCCAACACAACTCTCTGTCCTTGAGGGATGAGAGCCTCAGTGGATCTGATTCTGTTCTCCTTCACACGAGGTGAATTATCTGGCTTCCAACAATTACTTGGTTTAAGATAAAGAAAGAAAGGGAAAATTCTACCTGCCTTCTGCAGAAGTGTTTTACCGGTGGTTTCCTACCCTATAGCTGGGAAATGCTCCACCTAGGGTTAAAGGAAAAGCTGGGGAGCATCTTTAATCCCCTTTGAAATTTCCACGGAAGGCTTTCATTTAATTTTCCAGGCTTCTTTGCCTTTTTCATGGAATAATAGCTGATACCATTTAGTGTAAAGCACAACAACAGCCATTAAAAATGGTTATTAGTCTGGAACTGCTTTCTTAATACAAAACACACATGTCACACTCTGAGAGCTCGATTTTTTTTTTTTTTTTAATAGACTTCAAGGTAAATGCCACTGTGACCCTTATTTTGAAGGAGGGGGTGCGAGGGAGGCATCCGGTGCTTGGGCTGAGCTCGTGCCCTAAGGCAGAGCCTTGGGCAGGAGGTGGAGCAGCCCCACCTGCTGTGTGCTGCTTGGGGGTGTGCTCAGAGCCCCCCAGGCCACACGCCTCATTGCCGCTGGAGGGAAGGAAGATGCAGCAGCACTTCAGCATCCCTCTGGTGGAGCAGATCCGTGGCTCAGCAGCCTAGCGGCAGCCCCTTCCCTCTGCTCACCCTCCCCCTGCCCCTGGGAAGGGTATTGCAGAAGTGGGGTGCCCTCCGAGGTCACCCTGATAAACCTCAGGCGAGGAATGTGCATGTTCCTGAGGGGTGGCATTAAGGCTGACCGCTGCCTTGCATCAATGACTGGCCAAGCACCACTCGTAGAGCAAGGAAACTACAAGTTCCTGCCATGGGGAAGAGTGAAATACCATGCCCCAACCTTCAGTAGTCCAAAATGCTCCAATGGGAGTGAGACCACACACCACATTCAGAAGTAACATTGGTACTTAAGCTCATCAGGGGTTTTCTATATTTGCCCTCCCCTCTCCCACACCTGAACCTAGCATTAAAAGCAGAACCTGAAATGAAAACTGCGCCCTGTATATTCTGCACAGCAAGGACATGGGGAGCTGGAGGCTGCTTGACCTGGTGGGGAGGCTCTGAATCCACTGCTTTACCTTCACCAACACAAGATATCCCCCTTCCTCACAGACCTATTTCATTAACAGTGTATTTTTTTTGCACTGGCAGAGAACGTGGAATGCATATCTGATATTTGTTGTTTTTGCTCCTTTCATTACCTTATAAAGGCCACGTGATGATTGCGTGATGCTGAGACTTTTGACAGATGTAACATATGTGCAACAATATTTATCATTTATTTAGCATGCTGGGTATAGCGGCTGGCAAGGCGCTGCCATGCCTGACTTAAAGGCTGCTGGCATTTCCATTAGATAAACTCCCATCATGCAGGGGGTTAAGAACTCAGGCATTTCAAATCGCATCAGGCTGAATCATGATTCAAATCAGAAAAGCCAGTTTTGGGTTCACCAAGGGCTGACGACGTGGGGGCAGGGGGAGGTCGGGGCGAGCAGCGGTGGATGGCAGGTCACGAACACACTCCTGCTTCCCAGCCGATGACCAGGAGAACACAGCCTGGCTCGTGCCTTAAAATAACGGGGGGAGCAGGGGGTGCTGCGGGATTCAGATGCAGCTCTCGCTATTTCGAGGCGGGATTTTGCAAAGTGTTGCTACCTCGGCCTCACTGCTGCAGACAGTTGGGGTGGAAGCAGACATAAGCCAGCAGCCAGCCGCTCTGCAAACCCCACCGCAGAGCGTCTGACAGTTGCATTTTCAGGACCACATGCCTGCCAGACACACAGCCTCCTGCTGCACGCCAAGGTCCTGCAGCTCTAAACGGAAACGTCTGTGCTCACCCAGACTGAGGGCAAGGTGCAATGGGACCGGGATGGACAGACCCCAAACCCTTTGTACCATCAACGTGGAAAAGGAACGGACAGATGCTGCAGAACCACATGCAGAGCTGGAAAAGTTAGCGCAGTGCCAAGAGCCTTCCTTCAGCCATCGACCCAAGCAAGATTATGGGCTTAGCACTCATTTCTATTTGCTTTGAAATATGTATATGTTTAAAGATATATGTTTATATATATATTAAAATATACATACATCTCTCTCTCTTAAAAGACCAAAACAATGACTACCAGTTTCCTCTGACCCTGGCTCGCCCGAATAGAAACAAGAAGCGTCTCCTCAGACGCCGGCCCCACTGCAGCTCCGTGCTCATGGCACAGCAGCATGCCACACATTTCATAATTAGGGCGCGAGCGGGAGATAAGGCCGTGGGTCGGAGCACATGAAAGGAACGTGCTGGGTGTGGGGAGATGGTGCTGAAAGGGGAAGAGCTGGGGACAGGCTGGAGGGGGCTTGGGACGAGCAGCGTGGCGGCAGCGGGCGGCTTCTCCCAAAGCATTGCTCTTGCAAGCGTTCAGAACAGCTTGGTAGAAAGAGTTAACGTTCATTTTCCTCCCTCTTGCACTTCTGGTGGAGGTTTGGCGTTCAGGTGAAAGGAACAGGTGCTGCACTGTGCTAAGGGGAGCCCAGCCGCCAGGAGCGGTGGCCGCTGCCACGGCAGTACTGTGAGCTGCAAAGGGACCGCCCTGCACAGATCTGCTTCAGAGCAGTGTTTAAAAACACCCAGCATTTTGGAGGGCTTCTCTGTTTGTTTTGAATAGCCTCAGATTTGGCTTCGGAGTGTAGGAAACCGCACATTTTTATGAGCTTCCAAAGCGAAAAGAGACCCCAGCGCCCGTGAAAGACACAAAAGCACAAAAGCTTCTTTGGCTGAGGCAGAAGATAACATTATTTGCTGAACGAAACCAGAGAAAAGCCAGGAAATATGAAATCACAGCACGCTACACAACCTATGACTTCTGGTTGCCATTCCAGTCCCTGCTCCCAAGCTACTGGGGGCCCTTGGTGGGCCACTTGGTGCCATTCTTGGCTCCTCTTGGGTTTGTTTTCTCCAAACAAAGTTCTGGGCTCTGAGCCCACAGCACCGAGCCCGTTTCTGGCAGCAGCGAGAGCTGGTGGCCATCACCGCTCCACCTCCACCCCATAATGCCACCAACCGCAGCCAGAGGGACGGGAACCTCGGGACCTGCAATTCCATTCCTCAAGATCAGCAAACGCGTAGCAATTCACAACCCAGCGCACTGTGCATATTTTTGGCCTCATTTTTAGCATCGACCCGAAGCCGTTGGAGGGACGGTGATGTCAGGGCAGGTGCAGGAGCTCCTTTGTGTCGGACAAAAGGACCATCCTGCTTCGCACCGCGCGGCCCTGACGCTTTGTTCAATGCTAAACCACTACAAAACGACCCCAAAGCAATCCTCATCTCCTTTATTTTTAATGTATATTTAACTGCTGCGTTGCTACCTGAGAGCCCTTCGCCTGGGTGTTTTCTCCTCGGGCTGGAAGCAGCAGGCTGACTACAAAGACGCCCGTCCCAAAGCTTTGCATTTTCCTAACAAAAGCAGCACATGAACCCCCCGTATAAATGGCGTGGAGCGTTTCCCTAAAATCAATCAGGCTCTATTATTTGGTTTAAGCCCAATCTCATTGTCTACTTCTTCCTCCGGAGGCCGATTTCTGCCAGGTAGAAAATTAAGTTTCCTTTACTTTTCTTCCCTACACAATTTTTCAGTGTTTCAGCACCGTTGTTCAGTGTGGGAAACCGACTTCCTGTCTCAATAAACAAGTGCACACAAGGCTTTTCTGGACACATAATGGGGTCTTTTTTTTTTTTTTTTTTGGTCCTTTTTTTTTTTTTTTTTATTTTATACAAAAATCATTCCACACTTAACACATCAATGAAGCCACTTAAGCTCTACTGCATCTGAATTAAAGGGGGAATTGTGTGATCAAAGAGTGTGAAGGAACCACACATGGAGTTCTTCAGACACTTTACTTTTGTTACATTTGATACATAACAAACCCAATAAATATGCTTATCCCAGTAGCCCGTTTCATTATCTCACGTCCTTATGTTTAAGAGCATTTCCTTTAAGAGCTTTTCTCTCTCTTTTGTTTCACAGCATCACAGTTTTGAGGCAGTTTATGTTAAATTAAGATGCGAAAAAGACGGAGAAAAAAAAAAAAAACATATTTTTTCCTCTCTGTGCCCAAACAAGACCAAAAATCCCACTGCTCTTTGAGTTTGTCATTGTGCTCCAAGTGAGCACATGGCAGAACACAGAGACAGGTTTGGTCACCTCCAAAAGGGTTTCTCGGAGCCAGCTCATGGCACGGGGAAGGAGGGGAATGTTCCCTAAAATCCTTTGCAATAGTTCCCTGCATATTTGGCACTCTTCCCTACGCCATTGATTGATTTGCTTAGAAAAATGAAGCTTTCGTGCACCCTTCCTGGTGCTTGTGGCTCTGGGAATGACTGCAGATTTGCAGTTAATGGTGTACCTCCAGAACTGCATCAAAACTGTGAAGACTGGAGTACGTCCTTTTTGGCTTCTTGTTTGTACAGTCAACAACGAAGCTGTGATGGCTGATTTTAGGGAGTGCCTATCACTCATGGTCACAGGCTCTGCTTTCAGAACAGCTCTTGCTGAACCCAAGCAGGACATCACAGTACAGGACATTGAGCATCCTTGCCCAGTAGATGGCTGACGCCATTGCTCATGTGAGCAACTTGTATTCACACAAGGACTAGCCATAGGATTGCTGTTGCAAACTGCACACTCAGAGCTACAAATTATTTGGTCTGCTGCAAACAGTCGTAGCAAAGCATCCACAAAACCTTCAAGACAACTTATTTCGAAGTAAATGACAGGTGCTTTTAGCAGAGTTGCTCATTAATAGGTATTTTAAAACATAATTGCCTTTCTATCTTTTTGTTTTTCCTGTCCCCCCCCCTGCTTTCCCAAAGGAGCCCTGGCAGAAGTGCTGGAGACAAGATCTATCCACTGAAATATGGAGATCAGAACCCATCGTGGAAGCCTCATTTTCTGCCACAGAACATTGCTTGCTTTCTTTTTTCTAAAGCTGGATGAAAAATTATCCTGTCCTAAAACCACAGATGGAACTGAACACATCTGAATGCTTCTCACGGACTTCTCTGCAGCAACAGCATCACCTGAACTATCAGAAAAATGTGTTTTCTGCTCTGTTTAATTCCCATCATTAAATATCGTGCTTTTGTAATGAACATGGCCCCGTTATAGCTCCCTTTGTTTCTCCAAGCAGTGTTTATCTCTTGTCGCTTCCCAAATGAAAACAACCAAACAAAACAACCCCCTGCCAGCAAGGCAGAGCCCGAACTTCTATGTAGGACACGTCTCCATCTCCAAGCTCCCATCGAAGCCAGCAGGGACTCAAGGGTTCAGATGAGATAAGACTTGCAATATCTGACCTTGTGTCCCTCAGCTGTAATCTATGAATGCTTTTTATAGCCCTGAGACATCAAACTCTGCTAACAGAGCTTTTCGGCTCACCTGTGCTTACCGCAAATCCAACCATGTTTTTACGGAGCCTTCATTGAAACCCAGTTCCTGAAATCACACATATCAGTGGGAATATCAGTTTTCATTAAAAGACTGAAAGAAAATAGAGGAAGTCTTTAACACTCACAGTTAAGGAGAAAAATCTTGTCAAACTTAACCAAAGAGAACCAGCAATTTCAAAATCCAGAAGGCAGTGACAGTACACCTACTTCTCCAGCCCCTCAGCACTGGGCACCTGATCTTTGAACACTGAACACATCAGTTCTCAGCATCACCCCAACACCTCCATGCTACAGAAGGAAGCGTTTGGGCAGGCAGAAAAGGAGGATGGAAATAGGCACCCAGCTGGTGCTAGAAAGTAATGCTAAAACATCAACAGAAGCACCCATGGTGCAAAGGGAAGTATTTAGTTCTGGACGTGGTATAAACACACAAAATTCTCGGTATTTTTCCTTCCTCCATTCTGTTTTTCAATGCAAATCCATGCTGGTCATTAAAACAAAATATAAGAAGGTTTCAGCAGCCAACAGTTGGGTGGCAAAGGCTTGCTGCAGCTGCATCTCGTTTATTGGAGGCATGAAATACCCTGTCCTATGCCTCCCCATGTCGACACATCTAAACGATCTAGCTGAAACAAATAGGAAGGGTGTAAGAATATTAAAGGCATTTTTGTTCTCTCTGCTTTTTTACATTTGAAATCCTCGTCTGGATTTGGACTTCAGTCTCATTTTCTAAAAAGGAGCTTTTTAAAGGCGACTGCACTGGTGGTGGTAGTTTGGGAATACCACCACTTCCAACCACCTGCAATTCACTTCTGGGCAAACTAATAGGGGAATAATCAGACAGCAGCTTGATTACAGGAGTCCAAGGAAAAAAAGCAGAAAGTCCGTAATATCTAACCCAAGTCCTTGCCAAAACGCTCCAATGATAATGAAACAAAGCAGCATTTGGTTTTTAACAAATTAAATTGAGAAAAGAAACCACAAAAGACCCACTGAGCCACAGCAGATAGCTGGTCTAGCAAAACAGTGCATCCAATGATTAAACCAATTCCCCACTCAGATTTTTAATCTTCATCTAAATTGTGAGACGAATGTCACAAAAAAAAAAAAAAAGCCCAGAATGGATATTTCAGTGGGGTGGTTTGGTTTGTCCTGCTGTAAGAAATAAGGACTCCCTCGTCGCATTAATTCAATTAAGCTTAAAAACAGCCATGGGAGGAATGAGAAAAAGATTAGAAAACATTTCTTATCCACATGTAAACTAATGTATGGCTGTAGGTTTACAAAAAATAATGATCCTGTCCACCATGTGGGCAGAGACAATCTCTCACTGATTTTGATATGACACAGGAAAATGATATAAACATTGATTTCAATCAGTCTCGTATTTCAGGTTTTAAAACTTTCTAGCAGTACCCACAAAGGTACCTGCATGGCTTTGGAATTTCTTTACTATTCACAGTTGGAACTGGTTGCCCAATTACTTAAGTTCGAAATCCTTCATTATGAGCTGAAAGGAACAACTATGGAATAACCTTCCACAAATACTTTCTAATTTCAGACACTCAAACACACTGCCCTGCTCAGATGGTACCACTGGGCTACATTCTTGAGCACTCAGCAGAATGATAGAATCACAGAATCACCAAAGTTGGAAAAGACCTCCAAGAACATCCAGTCCAACCATTCGTTTACTACCAACACTTCCCCACTAAACCGTGTCCCTTAGTACAACATCTAAATGTTTCTTGACCGTGTTGAAGGAGAAGTCAGTGTCACCATGCTGTCCTGCAGCAATGCCCCTCGACTCTCCAGATGTATCTTTGACTCGCTTTCATTCTATTTTCACTGATTTAAAACACAGAAAATAAAAATAAAATCTTAAGTTTGTCTTGCATATGTCTGCCACCCTCTAGGACCAGGAGTGCTTTAGGGGAACACCTCTGCACAGCTCTCCTGCCAGAGCCTCCAGTGCCTCCAGAGTGGGGTTGGAACTGAAGACCCCAACTCTGACCTCTGGAATAGGGCTTAGGAAAGCTGCAATCTGAGCCCCAACCCCTTCCTCAGAGCCAGACCTCAGCATGCAATGGTGCCACCAAACACAGCGGTGCTATGCACTAAGTAAGAGTAGAAATGTATATGGTTTATACAGATACGGATCAAGGACTCAAGCTGTCTGAGCCGACCGCTCTCTGTCCCATCACTGCATCTTGCTCTCAGAAAGCACTGCTCAGTGCAAGGAAAGCTTTGTAGCACAGGTTATAACTCATCACGAGCCAAAGTCAGGAGCTGAGCCATGACATTTTAATTTCAGACACTTCTGAAGGTAAAAGAATCGCTGTTCTGACTGAACTTTGGCTAAGCACACACTGTGCCATGACTTTAGTCTGCTCGCAGCATTCCTCGCATTTTCACTGCGGGAGGAGGACAGAGAGAAAAAGAGGAAAACAAAGAAAAAGAACAAGAAAGAACAGGGAAGGGAGAGAAAGAAGCAGAGGAAAAGAAGGAGTTTGGTTTACAGGAGGTGTTTTATTGTGTCGATACCCAAAGGCTGGATTCAATAAAACCTCCATCTGGCTCTCACGCAGAGCAACCTCCTCTCAGACCTCGCAGCAGCCCTCCTCACCTCCACAGCCAATTTTTTGGAGGCTTGAGAGAGTTTGCACGGCCTTCCCTCCTGCCACAGCAGGACAGGGCTCTTTATTGAGTCAGACCCACAGAAAGCATCTCTCTGACTTACACTCATTGCTGAGATTAAGGGTGACTTCAAACCCAGAGGATGTGCCAAGTGTGCTTTAAAAACTTGGCTTCAGAGCATCAGCTATTCCCCATGTGCCAGAGCACCAATAAAGCCAAAGGAGTTGCTGAAACACTGCACGGAGAGTTTGCTGAGCGAGGCTCACCGAGGGGCCAGGCGAGCTCTTTACGAGGGTCTCCAATGGCCTTCCACCCCCCCAGCAGAACCTCCAGCTAACACATTTTCCACGGTCAAATCAGAACGTAGGGTTAAAAACACCCAGAGATACGTAAGGCCCTGTCCCACAGTCCTCATTTTCCGATCTATCACAACCTCAGGTGCCAGAGCTATAGGCACAAAATAAGAGCCCACAAAGACAGTGAGATAAACGAAGCTCACGTCGATAGACAGAACCAATTAATTAGGTGGGGCTGATGTATGCTTAGGCCTTTCTCAACTAAAACTAATATAAACTCTCAGGGACACTTTTTTCCTTGCGCTGCAAGGTTTGATCAATAAATCTCGGCTAAAATACTCCATTCCCTCCCCAGCAAGTAGGCTTCTCATTTCTGAGTCAGTTAATTCCTTTGTTAATTCTCATATAGCCTTTTCTCCTCCTGAGAGCACGCATCGTAGCTGGCGTTCTGGCTCCCATTTTGTCTCATAGCAAAGAACACACAGACAGACAATAACAGAAAAAAAAAAAAAAAACCCTATTCCTTTCTCAACAGATAATTCTCGTGTCTTGTTACAGAATTTTCAGGCTGTAAATCAACTTGAAAAGCTAATTTAAGGATATTCACTTGCACTATTCAGGGCTGTATAAACATTCCGAATTCCAATTTTTCATAAAGACATATGCGAGCGTTTAAAAGGGATTTAAAGAGCCATTTTGCAGCTGAGAAGCTCGAGATCCAGCATTTTATTTTTCCTTCAGCCCGATTATCATGTAATATTAATATACAAAAAAATATATAAATGTAAACGCGTGTTTCCAGGGCCTCTATGTATTTATGAGGTCCTAAGGGATGGCAGAATTCCTTTAGCCAAGAGGAAGGCCAGGAGAAACTGCAGGGCCGAGGCTGACTGCGGAAACATCAAATACGCGGCAGCGCTCGCTCCTGCGCTGCCATGGCTGTGGAAGTGCTGCGGTGTTGGTTTTCACTGTATCTGCTGGTTTAATTGTTTCTGCCTGTTCGTTTCTTTGTCCGCCGAAACCGCTCGCCTAAGGGAGGTTTGGAAATCAAAAGGTAGGGCCGGAGTCGAACAGGAAATGAACGCCGGCGTTGCGGCGTTATTAAAGCAACAAGCAAAAAGTTCAGGAGTGGCTCCAGGAGCCGGCGCGCAGCAAAGGCTTCAAGTGCCATCTCCTCCTCTTGCTCCCTCTCTCTCCCTGCTCTTTTTCTTGCTGTCGCGACTAAAACCGAAATCCGCGGTTGGCGAGAGTGGGATGGGAAGGATGCGTCCACCGGAGGCTTTTCCCCACTCACGACAAGCTCTGCCTCGGATCTGGTGCCGTCCCAGCCGTACGCTTCGCCGTGCATCCCCGGCCCATGTGGGCAGAGAGCAGCGTGCTGGTGGCTGGGTTGGGCAGGGGAGAGCGAACGGAGCTCCCGAAGTTCAGAGCATCCCAGCCCCGGTGATGGTGCATGGAATGAAAATAAACAGAGCCCACACAGAATCCGAGAGAGGGATTTTCCCCCCTTCTCTAAGTGCACTCTATCTCTCCCCTCCACTATCTCTCTTCCCTTTCCTCTGATCTCCAGGACAAAAGAGCCAACCATCACAGATTCAAAACCAAGCGAGGAGGATATGTACTTAAAATACCACATGGCCAATAAAACCTATTTTACAGCGTATCCCACCTTTAACAAGCAAATTGACCAATGTAGGCAAAAACTCCGACCCAAAATCCCTTTATACAACAGCAAAAAACCAAACAAAAAAACCCGCCTCCACTGCAGCCATTTAAGCAGCCATACAGTTATTAGGAAAAAAATGCTCCAATTTCAAAAATCCTAATGCTGACAGTCTCACTGTACGCATGGGCTCCCTAACCAAAAAAGTACGAGGCCGCAGATTTCAGGAATTAATTTGGGTTAATTCACATGGCAGAGATGAGGTAGGCAGAATAACAAGCAATTACCTTTTCCTGCCTTTGAAGAACAATGAATTTGGGACCGGTCCAACTCCAGAAAGAGTGATTACAGATTTTATGCTCAAACCTCCACCTTTTTAATGCACACAACGTATGTATCTGCACATGCATGCTATGTGCATACTTTCTCTGTACATACACTTATCCGTATTCCGTAACACTCTGCTCTTGGAGGTTTAATTAAAGATAAAATTCAATTATTTATTACATGCCCTGCTAATTATTTTTGAAGCTCTATAAAAGAGAGCAGGAAAGCTACCCAACACAAGGCATAATTAAGCAGAAAGGCAGCATTTGTGTGGTCACTTGGTGGATTCAACATGCAAAACGTTTATCGTTTAACCATTTCCTTCATATTGTGCACCAGGGTGGAAGGATTCGAAAGCCAGGCAGAATTACAAATTTGACTTAAATATATTTTTGAGGGGGAAATATCTATTGCCACGAGTATCGACAATCACTTTAGTGGATAATAAGCAACGTTAAATGAAACATGCAACTAAATAGGCATTAAAGGCCTTTTACATACTTGGAAGAAAAGAAAACAGTTTTTTCTCTTTTTTTTTCTTCTTCTTCTTTTTTTTTTTATGCCGCAGACTGCAGGCATTTTGGTCTATCTCTGTCAAGTGCAATTCTTTCTTGATGAATGACAAGGTACGATAATAGGCTGCCGTTACCAGGGCAACCAGACAGCAGAGCTGTGTGCCTTGAATTTTGTCATCTGAAAATGAAACCAGAAGCAAAAGAAAAGCTGAGAATCTAGCGACAGATTAACTCGGGGGGGTGCGGCGGGGGGAGAGCGCAGGAGGAGGAAGGAGAAAGCAAGGGGGGCAGGGGGGGGCTAGATTACAAGCAATTAAAATTACTGTAATATGTAGTATCCATGTGTGTGTCTCTGTATTGCCATTTCAGCTACCATTTGTCAATAGGCTTTCACCCTTTTTCACTGCCACTCCCTTTGTTCCAGAAATATATAGAAAGCTTTAAGAAGTACTTTTTAGACAGCCCCTCCAGCACACCCACCTTCACAAGAGGTGTTCCTGAAGTGCTGGCCTCCACCCTGCTCCCAGCTGCACTTCAGACAGTTCCTCCCAGTTCCTCCCAGTTCCACCAGCCCAGCTGAGACTGCAGCTTGAAGCTGAGGGTGGGGAGATCAAACTCGTTCTGTGGTTTGTGCTGGGGCAGATAGTGTAGGACCTTACACGGAGTCATTCATCCCATGGCTAAAGAAGAATCTCCAACCTAACCCAAAGCAACGCAACCCAATGCAACCCAACACAATCCAACACAACCCAACACAACACAACACAACACAACACAACACAACTCAATGCAACACAACACAACACAATGCAACCCAACCCAACACAACACAACACAATGCAACCCAACCCAACACAACACAACACAACACAACACAATCCAACGCAACCCAACACAATCCAACACAACACAACACAACACAACACAATACAACAAAATTCAGGATCCAATATATTAGGAAAGTCCTCCTGACCCTGCCAGGAAGGGTCTAGTTTGGGTTCACAGACACAAAGTTAGAGGGCATTCAGCAGAAGGTTGAAAGGAAGACCAGAGAGGAGTCAGTGGCCAAACCCTGATCTGGGACCAACTTTCAGACATCAGGGTGTCTGGATCTGGGCTTTTGGTTCAGGCCTGGACCTTTTGGAGGTGAGCAGAAACTGTAGTAGATTATCTTCTCTATCTTCTCCTTTGTACCCCAAAATATGAATAAAACAAAATAAAATACAAGTGAGTCTTAGGCCTGAAAAAATGCCCAACCTGCACTGCAAGTATAACTAAGTCAAAACCTCTCTGCTCAAGCCATATTAGCCAAAACTGTATCATATTTCCTCAGCAATGTAACCTGAATCCTCATAACATTTGTGTTTCAGAGTCACCATCTTCCACTCTCTTCATGGGTTTTACAGACATCTCTTATCAGCCTCTTGGATTATAAGACAAAACCTCTTCCTACCATTTTGTGGAAGAACTGTTGATAAAATAAGCCTTCTCCAGTTTCTCTGCCCCTCTAATTTCTTCGTCCCTTGGGCAAAATTCCCCGTGATCCTTGCACAGAGTGGGTAAATCATTCATGCATTCATATGGACTCCTGGCTCAAAACCTCAGGTCTCAAAAAGGCAACTTTCTTCCCCTCAAGCTTTCTGTTAACAAGCTGGTTTAAAATGTAGTTAATTCAATTAAATAAGAATGCAAAGCAATAAATGTTGCTTAACCAAAATTACCCCACCTTTGCACAGGAAAATTACACTCTAAGAATGACAGTTGTAAAGATGACGTGTTCTTGAAATGAAACTTCATCGCCTGTGCATGTCTTTGCATGGGCAGATCAGTGCCCTGATCTTAAGGTATCTAAAGAAAGTGACTGTCCTTACTGTTTCTCCATAGACACTCAGTGTAATGGATTATAGAAGAATGACTTAATTTTTTTGGCATCTCGACTCTTTGAATATTTTCCATGGAAAAATGAAGTGATTTTTCTCAATATCATCACTTCTATGATTGACTTTTTTGCCATGACAAGTCCAGGATATTTCAGTTATCTTGATTTATTTTTGCTTGACTAGTATCCTATGACTATGTCTACACGGCACCGCAGAGAGGAACCCCTGCTAGCTCTGGCATCAGAAGCAGTCTAGTTGCATCAGCAGCTTTGTTCCACATGGACTAATTAGCTTTGGTTTTCAGGCGGGAATGATGCATTAAGCATAGTTCTGCTCAGTTTTGGAGCTAGATGAACTTCATCTACACGTGACGCGTAGCTTTAGCTGACATCCTGTGCAAGTACCAGGAAGACAACAATTGCCTGTTCAGGCTGAAGGAGTGATCTGGAGACCTCATTTGCCAGCCTTGGTTCAAGCAAGTGGTCAAGAGGATGATAACAAACCTGTATTTGTTGCAAGCTGTTTCCCAAAGCCTTCCTCTGAAGGCTGGCTTGCCCCATCTGCACGTCTTTTCCACTGAGTTTTCAGGAGGTAACAGGAATATTTATTAGGCTTTGTCTGTACTACTTATTTATTTATAAACTATCAAGGTCTTATTCTTAGTGATGTTATCTTCTAACTCTCAAATGCAAAAAGTAGTATTTAGAGTTAATTTTTTTTCCTTCCTTTCTGCGCTTTCCTATTTCTGTATCACGAGAAAAAAAAAAAAAAAAAGAAGAAGAAAAAGAAAAGAAATCCTACTTCATCTGAATCCATAATTTCCAAAAAATCATGGAATTGTAGAATTATTAAGGCTGGAAAAGACCACTAAAATCATCAGATCCAACTGCCCAATCGTCATTAGGCTATGCAGAATGGCAGACCCATGAAAGCCAGTGTTTGGGAAGTGCTCTGTTCTGCTTTGGGTGCTCGTCATACCTGCCTTGGCCAGCTGGAAAAGCAGCCAGGCTGAAATGTCCTATGTACAAACTTTACTAAGAGCCTTGGTCTACTTACAGGAGAATGTCATTTGAATTGTGCCAGCATCTGCAGGCACATCTGTAGAAGAGGACCCAAATTATGCTCGGGACTGTGTACATTCGTAGTAAAAGATGGTCTCACAGCTAACATAGGTCAAAGAAAGAGCTTGGATTGCTGTTAGCAAGGAAAGATACTGATGTGATTTTTCCCATTTTAACAGATTTCACAGGTACACGCACACATGAGAGTCATACTGACTGATCCAAAACTAGTTCTGCCTAAGCCCACAGCTGGCCAAGCCTCACCATGACAGTATAGAGCACGAATTCCACAGATGGGAACTGAATTAAGACCTCTTAGTTTCAGAGCCATGTCTTAACCACTCGCCTATCCTACTGCTAATTTATAATCTTCCTTTCGTGTACCTCTGGGTTAACTTGGCCTGAAGCTGAGTTATGGCTCTTCTTATCCCTAGTGAGTCGAAGGAGCCGTGGAAGAGCACGCTGGAGTTTACTCGGCCTCGTGCATCCATCAGCAACGTGTCAGCCAGTTTCCAGTTGTGGAATCCTTATTAGCGGCGATGATGGAAGAGGCACATGGAATAGGCGGGGTTTTCAAAGCCGCCATTGAGCCCCAAGAGGTGACAGCTCAACAAATCACCTTTAGATTTGTGAATTCAGCAGATTGTTTCTGGAAGTTGTTGAGAGAAAATAAATATGGAAAACCACAATGTCGTTTCTAAGAGTCACTTTTCAGAGCCTGACCACATTTTAAGTATCTGTTAAGTGATGTCCTTTCTCCTACCCTGCTTCTCGCCAAAACCAACCTCATATCAATCTTCTGACAAAGACAAGTTTGACGTTGGGATTCCAGACACCAAAACAAATAATACCACCTACAGCTCTCATGAGTCACAGAACTCATGTGATTTAAAAAAAAAAAAAAAACAAAAAAAACCCAACAAAAAACACTACTAATTCTTGGTATCAGAGGAGCAAAAAGGGAAATAACTCAGCTAGTAAGGCTTTTCTACTTGTGAATGATCTTGTGTTCCAGCGAGAGAGAATGATTCACGAGTATACTGATGAAATAGCACAAAGAGCACATTTTTATGTACTCAGTGGACCCAAAGCATGGCCCACTGGGGTATGGTTTGGCCTCACCAACACCCTCTGGGAGAACTACCTGCCCAAGATGCACAGCTTCCCCTCCTTTATTAAACTTCCATGGGAGCTCATCTGCTCTGGACCTGAGCCAGCTCCAGCCTCAGTTTCTCTCTCCAAACATGTTATGCTTTGCACACCACAACCAGCTCGGTTTGGCCAGCTCTGGACCAGAGAATCCGAGGTCCCTTTGCACCTGCCCATGTAGATAAGTGCTATTCTGCAGCTCGCAGTCTGTGGGGAGCCAGCCCAGAAGCGTGCCCTGGCTGGGCAGGTCCTCAGCAAGCTTCTCCAAAAGTCCTTCCTGAGAACTATCCCAGGGACAATGCAGTATTTATGAAAGAATACTGGGGAAGATGATTCTTCTGGAGAGACGCAATGCTACGCTCACATCCATGGCATCTGGATACTCTGGTGATGGGTACATAAAAATGTATTTGATTGCTGGTATTAAATGAGAGCCTTCCTAGTGCTTCTTGCTCAGAGTGCAGTGTCCAATAAATTAGTTTGGAAATGGCTTTAGACTTCTGCAATAATAGGTTTTTGGCAAGCAACAGGACTCTTAAAAGAACCACTTTATCATTATGAGAAGATCATAAATGAGAGTTAACTCGCAGATACGGTCGTTTGCTAACCATCAGAGGTAATAACAAAATATGAGCCACTTTCAAATGGACTGCCAAGGAGGAAGCTGGGGGAAAAAAAACCCAGTCACCAATCCACAGCAGACCCACAAATGCAGGTGGAACGCACTGCACTCCGCAGCCCAGCAGATCCTCCTTCTGCCAGATTGCACTGGCACTTTTTTTTTTTTTTCTCTCTTTTCTTTAAGTAACATCATGGGCAGAGAGAACTGCCTTGTGGGCCTCATCTGCAGCGTGTGCTGGAGGTGCGTGCTTCTTGCTCGCTCCCAGCATCCCAAAAGGAGGATCGTGCTGACTCATGCTGACACGGGTGGTTCTAGGGATGCGTGTTAAGGAGCTAGCAACTGCTCAGCTGTGATAAAGTGGCCCTTCATCCAGCAAAGCGGTGAGCAAAAACGAATCCGTTGTTTACGGAAACGCACCACTCTGAGAAATAACCCTCGGATGCTACGGGGAGGGGGGATGCATTGATAGAGGACGGAGGGGCTCAAGCTGTAATGACAAAGGAGACCAAATATTTGGAGTATGACAAGAAACAGCCTATTCAATTAACTTATCTGCTTTCCTAACAGTTGGAGAGTCTCCTGCGTCTACGCTGGTGAGTGGGTGGGGGTTAAGATAGCTGTCACACTTTGATAAGTAGGGCACTCCGTTATGAAAGATTAAGGCCAGAGATGCAGATACAGCTGAGTGTAAATGAGACTCCCAGGAGTGAAGATCAAAGTCAGTAGGAAAACCCTAGTAAAGCACGAAAACCAAACTTCCTACCAGGAATCTAAGCATGAAAAGGCCGTGGTAACTCTCAGCTTCAGGGCCAGAGGCTGAAGACCTCATGGAAAGCTGCTGTGCCAAGCTCAGCAGGTCCTCCCTGGATACAGGCAGGAAAAGAGGGGTTTCTCCATGGCCAATAGAAAGGATCAACTTTGCAGGCTGGGGAATCGTGCTAACAAGCCAAGAGGAGATACAGCTTTGATATTTCTTGGCATTTTGCTCCTATAAATATGAAGACCACAAGATGTTAATTCTTTGGCCAGAAAGACGCTCTGGTGAGCAGCAATTTACGTGACTGCAAACAGACAAGAACCCTCCGGGCTTTCCTAAAGCTGTGCTTCCTTCCTGGCCCCACTTGTTCAAGATTTGTCTCCGCATTACAAGCGGCTGTGACTTTGCAGGATGCAGGAGATACGGGAAACTCCTTATAGAGCAGAGCGATGGTGATGCACCCCGTTGGTGTAGGAGCGCACGGTGAGTCGGTCCAAGCATCATATTGTATTTATTGCCCTGCACGTTCACTCCTCAGCAACCAGAGCCCAGAGCCACCTGATGGAACGCTGGCAGGTTCTCATTACTGTCACCAGAGCCGTGTCATTACCTTCACTGTTTCCCTCACTCTGTGAATGACTTCATCTGAAATTTGGGGCAAATCGTTCGATTTCCCCACGCCTGTAAATCAGGGTTTTAGAATGCTTGCTTTCTTTACCTTGCAAACTGTAACGCAGCCATCGGGCCCATCTCACCCGAACATCTGGTGATCTACTGCTCATTACCACGTTGTAATCATTAAGTTTGTGGAAATACAGTATGTCAGCGGTGGGAATGAGGTCTACACTGATGTTCTGGTCAGGGGGAACAGTAAGGGAGACAGTGAAGAGCTGGTTTGGCAATGGCACTTCTCACTTTTCAGGTCCCAGCCTCCTTTAATTAACTTTTCTAAAGCATGTCGAGAAAGAAGGGAGGAACTCGGAGCTCTGCTTGCGGATGCTCTGATTGCAGCAAAGCTTTGCTCACAGCAGCTGCTGCTCACGGCTGCTTTCAGGGCAGGGAGAGCACAGGAGGAATCTCCCACTGAAGTGCCAGCATTGCATGCACTATCACTGCTTAACCTGGGCTTAGAAATTCTGTTTAAAACAGATGGTTTAATGAGCAGAGGAGCATTCTGATCAGCCCAATGGAAGGTAGGGCTGCACCCCGCACCAGCTTTGGACAAGGTGATTAACTGGGGGCAGGAAGTTCTGCACTCCATCGTAGCATCTTCCCTTATACCCTTAGGGTTAGAGTTTGCAGCAGGAGATATGCCCACTGCTGCCTTATTCCCCCCTTTCCCTCATTTTTCTGCTCTGGTTTCCCATTTCACTTTCATCCTTCTTACCGAGTCAATTCTGACCTCCCGTTAAATGTCTCTAACTCCAGGACAGTGTGGCATTCCCTGTTACCCTTCAGCTCTGGCTACTGCAAGCAGAAGCCGGCCTCTCCCCATGAGGGATTTCAGCTGTGTCATCAGACTGCAGCCATAAATCTGGCAGAACAAGGGGCTCGCTGCCACTGCCACCAAGAGCAGGATCTGCAGCTAGCGCTGAGCTACCTGACTTGGATACTTCAGCCAAAACACGTAGCTTGCACTTCTCCGTGCTCCAGCGCTGCAAGAGCCCTGCAAACTCATTCTGAACTCTGCGCTCTTGCATTGCTGCCCCACCATTACCTGCTGCAGTGGCATTAGCTCTGGCTGCCCGTCCCTCCGACCGACTGCAGTGATGAATTTCCAGCAGACATCTCCCACAGAAGGCTCTGTTTGCTCCCCTCCTCCCATTCCTGCAGAAAGCCATCCCAAACTGGGTGCGCATCCAGCAACTTCCAGGAGAGCTGGAATGATTTACATCAGCTGGGGATTGAACCAGATTATGTTTAGCTTTAGTCCCCTGTTTCAGAAACAACAATGTTATGAATAATCCTTTTATGTTCATACATCTTGTATAAATATCTGAAACATGTATAAAACCGAGGGGAGGAGGGAATTCATTAAGGTGGTCCAGGGGAATATCGCTCTGGGAAATAAGGGGCTGCTTAGAGATGTGAAATTATTTTATCCCGTTGCTTTTAATTAATTAGAAGTCTGAGCTATATGTGAGGAGAGTTTTCCAACCGGTGATTGGCATTAGTTGGTGGAAGCATCTTCCTGAGGAACTCGTGGGAGCATTATTGTGTTAGCCCAGCTGCCCTCAAATATGCAGAATAGAGATTCTTCCGTATTTTACTGCAACATTCCCACCAGGCCAGGTCCAAATCTGGAATCAATAGTAATCCTTCAATAGAGTTCAATGGACTTCAGGGCAGGCCCCGTGTGCTCATTATTTAAAGTAAATAAAAGGGAGAAATAGTGAGTCTAAATGTGACACCAGCGGTGATTTTAATAAAATCCCCCTCATTTTTTAAAAGAGACCTCTTTAGGCCAATTTTTTTTTTAAGACAAAACAGTGCATGCATTGAATTTTGAGATCAATTACATCATGTCACACTGATTTCATCTGGTTACCGCATGTTATTGGTGGGAATGTAACTTGATGCAGCTCAATGCAGCTTGTGGCATGCTGTGATTTATTACGATTTAAATGATAAAGCACCCAAGAATGTTCAGGCAATTGGATTACTCCATTGACTGAATGTTCAGACGTCTATTTTTGGAGGAGATGTCAGTTTGTGCAAGTTTAGATGGACCGACCCACTGTTACTGGAGGGGCGGGGGGGAAATCCCTTATCACGTAGTGCTGCTCAGTGTTACCTTCTGGTTTTCTTCTCTGTAAGGGTTTTATGAATGCCTGGATTTTAATGACCAGAGGTGGGACCAAGGTCTCCACAAACTTCACTGGGTCTCCTGAAGGAAAGGCCGAATTGTAGGACAAATCAAGCCCAAGTCCAAATTTTGCCTGAAATTCAAGTCGGATGAGGGCACGAGTTGTGTTTTTGCCACGCTTTCTGGGGATGGGCCAGTAATGACCATCGCCCTGGGATAGAAACAGGAGCAGAACTTGCCTAGAACTCACCAAGTCCAGGGATGCCAAGTTCTGGGCTCACCCCATCCCATACCCTCATAAATCATCCTCTAGATTCCCAAAGCTGGAAGCTGTTTAGACCCAGGGCTCTAGGCAGACAGACAGGAAGTGGAAAAACTGTTCCTTTCTTTTGTTTTACAAATATTTTTAAACCGGCTACATGCCGAAACAAAAATAACCATGGGGCTGGAATAGTTCGCGAATAACACGGCACAGCAATAAAAGGTTGGGCATTATTGCAATGGATTCTTTAATTCAGCCAAGAGGAGAAAGTGCTAAAATCAACACAAAGGGATCCCATTAGGCCATCAGCAGATGAAAGGCTGGTTCCAATCGCCTCGGTTTACTCAGCTGGATCTCCTTAGGATCACTGGATGTGAGGTGGGGCCGGATTCTCTGTTTCTGTGCTCCTAGGCATTAGCAGGGGGCTGTGGGTGTGTGAAGGTGGGAAAGGAATGTGATGTATGTGTGCATGGAGAGATAGTTACCACTGCTAGAACAACCCATCCTATGTCAAATTAATCCACCTCTTCGGTACGCCCGTCAGAGGAAGTTGTGTGAAGGCTCCAAAAATCAGCTCCCAGCTTGACAACAAGCTCCTCATCTTACACGAGAGCGTGAGCGAGTTCTGGGAAATGGATTAAATTTAGTTCCAGACTTCCTCCTGATAGGGATTAAAAATGTCCAGGGGAATGGGCTCCGCTAACCTGAGCAGGATCTGCTGAGGAGCTCTGGGTTTAGTGTTTTAGCATCTGATTCTTTGGGTTAAAGCGAGTGCTGGTGCAATTCAGTCAATAACGCCACAACCCAAGTAAGAAAGATTGCTTTCCCACTGCGTATGTGGTTTTTGCATGATCCAAAGTCCAGCTCCTGGGAAAGAGGTAAGGCTCCGACCGCGGTGGATAACGGGGAAAAAGTCAGAACTCAGAAATAAGCACGTAAAAACAAAGTAATAATAAAGAAATAGCACCTTCAAGTGCTCATGATTTTCAAGGTGTCCATTTTTGCATCTCTTCTAGCAGGGAAAATGTTTGGTTTTATAGAGAGATGGACACATAGGTGGACCAGTAACAATGAGGACTTCGAGAACTAATTGCCCAGAGACAGCTGGGAGGTTGGGGGAGTGGGTAGAAGCCTGTTACCTTTGTTTGCTGTTTTAGCAGCAAATGGGGAAGAGCTGAACTCCGCATCAGAAGATATTCTGGTCCCTGAGGTGTAACTACCAAACTGAAAAGGTGAGATCCCTGTTGGAACAACCCTCTCAGTCCCCCACTCACAGCTTCCAAATTTCTCTGTGCTCGGTTATTTTGGACCACATTGTAAGAATTTAATGCATCTCTGTGATCACTCCATTGACTGCAGTGGAGTAGAACTGGAGCTAATGAAGTGCGAGGGATCGTACTGCCTGATCTAAGTTAATACTTCACATGTCAGAATCATGCCCTACTCTTCAGCTCCTGCTTTGCTAGGGCATTCCTCAACTCTTGGTACTTCTGATTTTACCTTCTCGTTGCCTTTTTTTGCAGATCCAGAACCTCAGATCCCATCCTTATAAAGGAAAAGAACTGGTGCTGAGCTCCAGTGCTGGAGTGGTGTCAATGGAGCCTGCACAGCCTCAGGGGGAGACGTGAGTCCCCATCCTGTGCAGAGAACAAGCTCCCTTTATCCCAAGCTAATGAGCAAGCAATCAGTGCAGGTGATGGGGGACCTTGAGCCGAAATGAGCCTAGCACGACCCAGCAGATATAAGTAAGTAGCTTCCCCAGCTAGGATATAACATCCTTACAGGTGTAAAAGCTATTGGAGCTGTCAATGCAGCACGCTGAGCATTAGGAGCTCTTTCTTTATGGGGAGAGCTAATGCTGGGTAGGAGTCAACAAGCGACAAAGCGCTGTGCTAAGAGCAACCAAAGGGGCAGCTCTGTCCCCCCGCTGCCCTATTACAGGTTCCTTCATAGGCACGGAGGGAAAAGGCCGTAAAGGAAACATTTTAAAACTCAGGGTGCATTAGACAAGTGATTGCAGGCGCCGTGATTTATAGCTGCAGTAATGGACTGGATCGCTGAGGACTGAAATCCAATTATCAGCTCTGCCATCTCAGGCAAAGCGTCTCGGCCAAACTTCCTAATCAGAGCTTTTAGGCACCTGCCCGCCCCATGGAGAACAGCCCCAGGCACGAGGAGAGCAAAGCTCTGTGCTGAAAGGCAGCCCCTGCCCCACGCCATCCAGGGAGGAGGACAAGGAGGCAAAAATCTTGGAATGAAGGGACTCAGCGCTCTGCCTGTGGTCTCTCCCCTTATGTGAATTAGGGGCAGCGATCACTCTGCACCACGCCACGGGGGGAGCTGGGAGAGTTTGGTCCGTGCAGGAAATGCCTGGAGATCCACAGATGTGCTATAGAAGCGATGCATTACTATGTAATGAAGGATGAAAATATGTGAACAAGACACAATCGTGCGTTGCTCCGTGTTTTAGAGCATGAAGCCCCGTGTTGTGTTCTGACAGATACATTCCAGCCTGGATCAAACGCATCCCAGAATGTTTTGTCCTTTTAGTTCTGAGCTGAGGAGGTATTCCCAACAAGTGCTGTCTCCTTTTGGGTATTGAAACCAGAAAAGGAATTAAAAAAAGAAAAAAGAAGGGAAAAAAAAAAAAAAAAAGGAAGGTTTCACACGGTGTGTGCCAAAGGAACGCAGCTTCTCCTTGGACATCTGTCCCTGAACAAGGGAGACCTTGGGTTCCGTATCTCAACCGAAAAGATAAATGTGCAATCGCACCTCCCCGCTGTCCCTCCACGTTCTGTGCAAGGACTCGGAGAATCCCTCACAGGGCATTGACTTTAAGCCTTCGTTCTGCCCCTGGAGCTCAATTTTGCTGGCTGCAGCCCCCCCAGATTCACTACGTGGGTGCCCAGGCATCAGGCTCTCCATGCAGGTGCAATGGACAGAGCGTTGTGCTTGTTGTGGCTGGGATTTGGGGACAGCTCTTCCTAAAACAGGGCAAGGAGGAAAAAAACAGAGCGTTTCTACTCATCTTTGCAGTGTCAGCTTGGATGCCATGACTGTGAGGAAAAGGAGCATTTGGCTGCACAAAGAATATGGGGACTTTAGGTCTCACTGCATACTTCTGGCAATGGCACCAAATGCCACGTGCTTACGGGTTTATTATTTGTAACTCTTGGTGTATTGCAAATGGAACTGTGCACTGACATAATGGCAGCGAGCAGAGAATCAGCAATGCAAAGCTGTGGCTTCCCTCCTTCTCCAGTTCTGCTTAAGCATCTTTCAAAATCCACATGAAAGCCCCAAAACTGCACACGGGATGCGAGGTCACATGGAAAAGATCAAAGGGAGATGAAGGAGAAGAGAATTATGCCAAAGCTGCACTGCTCCTGGTGAATTACCTGTGAAATGTAGGAGAGAGAAATCCAGATCCCACCAGTTTTTAGTGTAGTTTGGCCTCAGAAGTTGGAAAATCTCTTTTAAACCGCCTTGCCCTGCGGAATATCCGTGAAGGGAAAACATCTGAACAACCCGAGGCCAATTCGGACCCTCTGTGCGTGGGGTGCCCCGAGCTTTGCCCCCAGCCCTCCCCACCCCAGCCCCAAGCATTGCATCCAGGTGCTCCAAAGGGGGGGACCCTGGGGGAAGGGAGAAGGGATCAAATGAGACAAGCACACTTCGGGTCACTGATTTACAGATTCACCATTTACTGGATTCCTTGCGAATAACCGCGGATACTCTTTGCAAGCTCAGGCATGATACAAACACAGGCCCATACGAGAACCAAAGTCCACCAATCCTTTTTTTGCCGTCGTTTTTTTCCCCCCCCCGCTTCTCACTCTTCCCAGAGGAGCCGGGACCGGGTGAGCCGCAGACTCCACGCGGGGCGGTGTCCGTGCACTCGGGCAGCTCCTCGATCTCTGACGTTTCGCAGCATTTCTCCCAGAATTCATCTTAAAAGCGACGTTGGCAGCGGAGTGAGCAGCGTGCGACGGCTGGGAGCTTCCAGCCTCTGTAGCAGCAGCCGGCGTTCGGGGCCTTGCAGGAGCCAGAGGAGCTGCTGGGACCTCTCGGGCGCTGGCTTGGCTCTGCTTTGCCATACAGGGCACCCAAGGAGCCCTTTGTGTCCCATCTTCTGCAGTCACAGCACAGCACGCACCGCCCAGGTGGGGTCAGCGCGTTGGCTCTCTGGGGTGAGCAGCCGTGCTCTGAGAGTCCATGTACATTTTGAGAGAGCCCGTCCACCCCCTGGAGCCCACAGGTGTCACAAACCATCCTTGGACATTTGCCGCTGGACGCTACGTCTTACTTAAAGGACAGAAGCACATATTACACAGCAAAGCCTATGCTCACCCTTAGACGCCCTCCCTCCTTCTGACCACCTCCCTCCATCCACATGGCATGAAGATACAAAGAACATACACTTTAGATACAGCGTCCCATCCATCAGCCCACTCTGTTGGGACACGGCTGTAGGTCCCAGCACACAGGAGCACGGAGCTGGCAAGTAAAGGGTTCTGTGCTGGACACTGCAGCCCAGGGGATCAGAGGGGGACATTGGCTGCTGTATGGGAATTGCTGCTCAACAGCAACAACTGCAGCACGTGGTCTCAGCCTTCCACTTGGCCTACCATGTAATTCAGAGACTCAGTTTTCATCTTGAATATATATACGTGTAATTTTAATTGGTCGTAACGTCCTCAGGTATCAAACACCGTTAACAGAGCGTTAGGTCAAGGGCACGAGAACAAAAGAATTTTTTAAAAAGGGGGAGAAATCTGTGACTTGCTCACAGAAATAACACATTCATAATTACATCTGGGGTACCTAAGGGGGTCCCGTGGCATTTCGGTGACCTTACTCACAACCTGGAAACCCCCACAGGGGAAGAGTGCATACTACGAAGTACTGCCACCCCATAGACCATGAGACACGAGTTACTGCTGCAGGTGTGCTGTGTTTCCTTCTGCTCTCTTTTCTCCTCATACTCCCTCCACCTACCCTACATAAAACAGTCTCCATCGCTGCGGAGGAGGGAAGGACTCTTTGCACGTGCAAACGAGTAACACCGAGGTGGAGCACCCCACCCCCAGCAGCACCGGGCTGGGCAGCCCATCACCGCAATGCCGGCGTAAAGCTCAGTTTGGGAGCGGAGCAAAGGCCGGAACCAGTGCTCGACCTGAGTGCCTCCATTGCAGCCAGCAGATGAGCTCCTGAACGCATCACGTGAACCTGGATGTACGCTCAGCTCGAGGCTGTAGAATGAGATGCTCTGCCCAACGTCCGATGCACCGAATTCCTGGGAGCGTGCCGCGGGTTCAGCGGCGGTGCCAGCGCCCTGCAGGTCCCCGTCGCGCTGCCCTGCACATCTGCAGGCTGCCAGCTGGGGCTGCGCTCGTCAGCCACTGCTTGCAGCTGCACAGCTCGTGCAGCCAGAGGAAGGAGCTGAAGGAGCTCTGGCATGGCACGTTGCTACGGCCGTCCTGCCGGACACCCAACGCAATTCCACCCAGCACAGCGTTCCGCCCAGCTGGGACCACGGGCAGAGGATAGAAGGCTCCGGCCTTGATGTTAGAGCAGAAGGCCCAGGCCTCTCCCTGGCTCTGCCACGTGCTGCTCAGTGTCAGGGAGATCAGAAAGCAGGCGATCTCCGTCCCTAATTAACTCTATAAAAAGATCTCGGACACCAGCGTTAATTCACCGAGCCCAAATCAAAGCGAGTCAGCCCCATCGCAATCAGCCCAAAATGGCTCCTGGCTGATAATAATGGCTCGTTTATAACAGACCTGGCTTTTATGAAGCTACAATTATTATTATTTTTTTCATTATTATTGGCTAATCTTGAAAATTCCAGCCGCAGACATTCGCCTCCTCCAAAGAGCGAATCATTTGGTGGAGAAAAGAGGATCCTGCAAAACGGCCCAATTCAATGGGCAACTCTTGGTAACCCTTTGTGTTATTGTATCGGGCGGTGGAGGGGCAGCAAGGCTGGAACACACAGCATCTTGGGGAAATGCAGCGTGTTATTAGATTTGATGAGATCCATTTTCCTGATGGCTTCTGAAAGATCTCCGTGCTAATTAGCCAAGAATACCGCTGAATTATTTAATTATCTCTACTTTTGTGCAATAAAATATGTTGTCATATCACACACGCTATCTCGCTGTTGCTGCTCGCACTTAATGATGCCTTTAGAGTTGGTGATTTCCTTTGTTCTCCCTCTGTAAGTGGGTTTTGGTAGTGCTGGAGAGGGGAGGGCGCAGAGCAGGAAGGCAAAGCAAAAATATCTGTTTTAGAAGAAAATCTGACGTGCAGGAAAATCTCCCCACGCTCCTCTCGAGCTCCGGTTCCCCCTGCAACACGCGGAACACGCTCTCCCTATGTCTCAGTGCTGCACTCATTGCTAACGCAACAGGGAGAGCTTTCCAGAGGAAGAGCAAAGAAAGCATCGCTCGGAAAAATGTTAAAGCAGCAAGGAGCGTTTTTAACGAGGAAGAGGTAGATTATGATAATGACTCTGACTGGTAGGGTCCTTAAGCATTCCTAATTAGCATTTATTGCCTGGATTATTGAAACAATGTGTGTGTTCCCAGGAGCGAAGAAGAAGCGGGATGCTCTTTCCTTCCGAGCCCTGGGAACGGGGCCGGGCAGCAGCGCTGTGCAGTTGGCAGTGGGTGAGCAGAGCTGCACGGTGCCAGCAGGAACCCGTGCCCCCGCCAGCTGCTCCACCTTCCAGCCGCGCTCCGCTCTGCTCGCAGGGCCAAAAAAAAAAAAAAAAGAAAAAAAAAAACCCCGAAAAAATAATTAAAAATAAAAATAGGGCAGCGCAAAAGGAAAGCGGCCATTCAAGAGCCCAAATCACTCGGCCAACGAGGAGCAGGTGAGCGTTTACCTGACACTCGGCCTGCTATTATCAGCTGCGCGCAGCTGTAATGTGAATACGCATTTCATCACCTTAAGGCACCGGAGTGCGGCCAGCACCGGGAGATGAAAGAGTTAACGAAGCCAGCAGCAAGAGGTGCTCCTGCCATTTGCAGCGAGCGCTCGCCTGCCTCGAAATGACTTTGTGGAGAGGCTGCAGTCAGGTTTCCTCCTAAGCTGCACCTTCGTAGCAAAGATTTATAATGGGGGTGAAGTTTTGAATTAGAAATCAATTAGAAATTAATCAATCATCTCATCAGCACTAGCCACTGCGCTCAGCTATCGGATCTCAGCCATAATTTGGTGTCCGGCCCAATAAATCCTTACGTACTTTGGAAACGATTCGGAGGGAAAAGACAGAGTATGCTCCAGGTTCTGAGCCACGAGGCCGTGTAGCTTCATGTTAAAAGAAAAGGGCAGCGATGGAAAAGAGCTGCAGAACGCCTTCGATTATTTTTATTTCCTATTTCTTGTTACAGCCACCAAACCCTCACGCCTTTCAAGTTGGGAAAGGGAGTTCCAGCTTCGCTAGAAGGAGGTCAAACTCACCGAGCTGAATGCTGCAGCTGCTGCTCAGGCAAAACTCCCAGATATCAGAGTTTTGCAAAATTTGAGGGTTTTTTTTTTTCCCCGTTTCTAAATGCAATTTTCCAAATAGACAGACTTTCCTCTGTTTGTCTTCTCCCCTTTTAATTACTCGCAGTACGTGTTGCACAGAATACTGGGGAGTGTGTGCAATTAAATGTCAGGACAGCATACTCCATATACCCCTAATGAAACTAGCTCCAGCCTGGCATTTTGCAGCGCTGAACGCGACCTCGCTCCGCACCGAGCCTGACTCCTTCCCTCCGTTCACTCAACTCACGCCCAGCATTAATTTTTCTCTGCCATTTTCCTCTCCAAACACGAAATCGCTTTTTGCCAACAGCTTTGATTCCGTTTAAAACGGGCCACTGCGGGGAACGATGAAATCAGCGCTGAAGGGCCGGCGTCAGGCTCAGCCAAGCTCTGCCCTTCCATCTACGGACACCACGCGAACCGAACCCCGAACGCAGCATCCCTCCTTTTGTCTGCAGAAGGCAAAAGACGCCGCAGAAGCGCAGCGTTCAGGCGCAGCTCGCCGCCCGGCCCTCCCTCCCTTCGGCTCTTTAACACCCCGGCTCCGTTCGGGGAACGCTGACATTTGCGCAGCGCGCAGAGCCCCGCGGAACCTGCGCTCCGAAGCGCGGCGCTGCGCTGGGGGCCGAGGGGCGAGCAAACGCCTTCCGTCTCACTCGTTATGCCTGGAAAAGCAAAGGAGGGGGTCCCGCTTTGTGATCTCCCTCCCTATTTTACTACCGTATGGTTTCTTTACTCTCGGTTACCCCGCTCGTGTTATTTTTCCCCTTGCAGCAGCAAGGCCCGCAGCAGCCGCGCTGTCCCTTTAAGCCGCCAGCCCCTCTAATTGATGTGTCTGGGCGAGTCTAGACTGGTAGTGATTGAACCCGCTCCCAATTATGTTCTTCACTGCGCCGGAGCTGAGCGCTGCGCGCCCGGCGGGGAGGGGAGCGGGCGCTGCCCCTGCAGCAGGG